>NC_057805.1:451012118-451027701 GCF_018294505.1 Triticum aestivum | reverse complement strand
CGCCGGCGCCGCCCGGTCTCCCCCTTCGTCCGGCAACCCCCCTCCGGCGAGCCCCGACCGCTCCGGCCGGCATCCTCCTCCACTCCGGCGAGATCTCCGTTGTTCCTCGTAATCCGTGCCAACCCAAGATCTGGATAAGGTTGACCCCAAATTTCCTCCAAGTCCCTGGATCTGTGATATTTTTGTGCCCTCTTCATCATGCTATATCTCCATGTTCGTTGCTCCGAATCATGCATAAGATATGTCGAAATGTTCGCCTCGTGATGCTCTTCATGATAGTGTCATTAGCATGCATGCTACTGTCCTTATTGCTTCCATTATCATCGTTGCAAGAGTGCTATATGATGTTAGCTGCTGGTTCTTAACAGAACTTGCTGATTTGTCTTTTTTGTTGCATTTTGTGTGTGCATCCTATGGGCATGATGTCTACATGTTTTATGAGATCCATCATGCCATATTTACAGGGGTGCAATCCGTGTATTTTTGTGAATCTTGTAGTGAGTGCGTCAAGCGCATGAAGTAGGGTACTTGCTATTACCGTTTTGTTAGGCCGAATCTGTCATATCATGATGCTATGTTTGATTGGTGCTACCATCACATCCATGCATAATCTGGAGATGCTCCTTTAGGATGTTTTGTAGATATTGCTATATGCTATCCATCCATGCCTCTAGTTGAAATTATGGAGTAGTGTAGCTTGTGATTATCATGCTCTACTTTTGCTAAATGATGTTGTTGCCATGCTGTTAACATTAAGTTCAGTTTTGCCATGTGTTTTGCTAGTTCTCTATGCATCCTATGACAATGTTCTTGCCATGAGTAGCTGTAAAATGTGTCTTCTTATTGTTGGCCTTGTGATGCCATGTAATACTTTGTGACGAGTGCTTTGAGCTCGTAAAGTTGCTATCATGAATCAGTTTATGCCATGCTCAGTTTTTCTCTGAAATTGTTATCATTTGCGTTTTTGCCATGCTGTTTTAGGAATGTTCTAGTGAGTTATAGCCGTAGCTCAGTGTACATGTTTTGTAGAGCTTCACATGTACTTTCATGTCATGTGGTTTCTTGCTATGTTGGACTGCTGTAGCATATTTCCTCGTTGCATCCAAAGTGTTATGTTGCTGTTTTGGACAGATTGCATTGTTACTTGTATTGCTTCTCATTTGCAAACCGTGCATTCGTTTCCGGTGATTCTTATATCGATTTCGACCGGAATCACCTCATATTTTCAGTGGCATACTTGGTTCGCCAAGTTGATGCCTTGATCATTCTTTCCCTTCCAGAGTTCTCATATGCATTGCACATCATACCTTGCATCCCATGTCTTGTATTGCATCATGTTGCTTGCGCATTGCACCGTGATTGATTGTTGTTCCATTGCTTGTGTTCTTGCTTTGGGTAGAGCCGGGAGACGAGTTCGTGAACGAGGAACCTGTTGAGTACGCTAACGAGGATAAAGCTTTCGACAATACTGAGAATTTTGCAGGCAAGATGACCATTACCCTCGATATCACTTCTATCTTCGCTTGCTAGTTGTTCGCTCTATCACTATGCTTGCGCTACATACCACATGTTTATCATGCCTCCCATATTGCCATGTCAAGCCTCTAACCATCCTTTCCTAACAAACCGTTGTTTGGCTAAGTTACCGCTTTTGCTCAGCCCTACTTATAGCGTTGCTAGTTGCAAGTCAAGATGAAGTTGGTTCCATGTTGGAACATGGATATTTTGGGATATCACAATATCTCTTATTTAATTAATGCATCTATATATTTGGTAAAGGGTGGAAGGCTCGGCCTTATGCCTGGTGTTTTGTTCCACTCTTGTCGCCTTAGTTTCCGTCATACCGGTGTTATGTTCCTTGATTTTGCGTTCCTTACGCGGTTGCGGTTATGGGACCCCCTTGACAGTTCACTTTGAATAAAACTCCTCCAGCAAGGCCCAACCTTGGTTTTACATTTGCCTCACCTAAGCCTTTCCCTTGGGTTTTCGCGAGCCCGAGGGTCATCTTATTTTACTCCCCTGGGCCAGTGCTCCTCTGAGTTTTGGTCCAAACTAGAGCACCGTGCGGGACCGTCCCTTGGCAACTTGGGTTATGTTGGTACTTGTACGCTTAGCTTATCCGCTGTGCCCTGAGAACGAGATATGTGCAGCTCCTATCGGGATTTGTCGGCACAGTCGGGTGGTCTTGCTGGTCTTATTTTACCATTGTCGAAATGTCTTGTAACCGGGATTCCGAGACTAATCGGGTCTTTCCGGGAGAAGGAATATCCTTCGCCGATCGTGAGAGCTTGTGATGGGCTAAGTTGGGACACCCCTACAGGGTATTATCTTTCGAAAGCCGTGCCCGTGGTTATGTGGCAGATGGGAATTTATTAATGTCCGGTTGTAGAGAACTTGACACTTGATGGTCTCTTTTCGGCGGAGTTCGGGAAGTGAACACGGTTTGGGTTATGTTTGAACGTAAGTAGTTTCAGGATCACTTCTTGATCACTTCTAGCTTCACGACCGTTGCATTGCTTCTCTTCTCGCTCTTCTTTGCACATGTTAGCCACCATATTTGCTTAGTGCTTGTTGTAGCTCCACCTCATTACCACATCCTTCCTATAAGCTTAAATAGTCTTGAACTCGCGAGTTTTGAGATTGCTGAGTCCTCGTGACTCACAGATACTACCAAAACAGTTGCAGGTGTCGACGATACCAGTGTAGGTGACGCAACCAAGCTCAAGTGGGAGTTCGAGGAGGACCTTGGTCGTTACTACGTTTCTTTTCAGATGATCAGTAGTGGTGCCCAGTTGGGACGATCGGGGATCTAGCATTTGGGGTTGTCTTCCTTTTATTTGGATTTGTCCATAGCCGGACCATATGTGTGTACTCTGATTGATGTATGACTTATTTATGTATTGTGTGAAGTGGCGATTGTAAGCCAACTCTTTATCCCATTCTTGTCCAGTACATGGGATTGTGTGAAGATGACCCTTCTTGCGACTAAACCACCATGCGGTTATGCCTCTAAGTCGTGCCTCGACACGTGGGAGATATAGCCGCATCGTGGGCGTTACAAGTTGGTAATCAGAGCCATCCCCGACTTAGGAGCCCCCTGCTTGATCGAATCGCTAGCGTTGTTGAGTCTAGAACAAAAATGTTTTGAGTCTTAGGATTATATATATCGGAGAGTAGGATTCTTTTTACTCCTCAGTCCCTTTGTCGCTCTGGTGAGACCTCCTGACGTAGATGTTTTGTCTTTGCTCTCCTCAAATTTCACAAAACAAAATTAGGATCACGCGGGTATCTTGGTATCGTTCCGATATTCTTGTGACGAGAACATTGTTCTTGGTGCCTCCTGACATTTAGGGGTTGTGGCAGTGTCCCGGGGAGTTGAGCTCTGAGGTGTTTCGTCACAATTTTATCGTTGCAGTTCTGGAATACCTGAGTTTCGCCGACATCGAAAATCTCTTTTATGCAGTTGTTGGTGAGATAACCTCGACGCCACCCAGTACTGGGGCGGGAGTTCGGGAGTATTGCCATAACTCGTATAACGGATGCTTTTCGAAGGTTGAGGTACATGATTTCCGAAGGTTTCTTGGTTATGTGTTGAAGGATGGATACAGCTGGATGTAGGGATTGTTAGTTTCGGTGAGATATTATGCCACACCAGATTGCATAACCAGAAAGTTTCGGGAGTTTATAGGTGGGACTTCAAGTAGCTCTAGCATTTCTTCCCGCAGATATTTGGATTGTGATTGGGTAATCCTTACCACTTATTTGTTCCAGTTGTACCTTGTTATTTCATTCATCAATCTCTTATCAAGTGGCTTCTCACCTTAATGGACGTGTGATGCTAACTTTGGAATTCATTCGTTCAATACTTGTTCGAATGTTTATTGTGAAGACTATTTGTTGCAATTTCTATCCGTTGATTCAGCTTGTCTATTTGTCTATCAAGATTCTAACGGATGTCACCCTCTTCAGGATGGCTCCTCCAAAGCGTCAGAATCCGCAACGTGCTGAGGGAGAGCAGTCCAACCCTCCGCCACCTCCTCCGCCTCCGGAGGCATGGCAAGCTGTCATGCCAGCCACCAACGCCAACACCCAGATGCTTTTGCAAATCTTGCAAGAACGCAACCAAGGCCAAGGCAACCAAGGGAATCAAAGTCAAGGGCAGTTCAACCATCAGCCTCAGTTTGCTACCCTCAACCAGTTCCTTGCAAATCAGCCAAAGTCTTTCAGCAATTGTGTCGAAGCCATGGATGCCGATGATTGGCTCGTGGACATCTGCAATCATTTTGAATGTAGCAATGTCAGGCCCGAGGACTTTGTCAAGTTTGCTTCGTTTCAACTCAAGGACCAAGCTGCTGATTGGTATCAACAATACAAAGATTCCAGAGGAGGTCGAGTGATTACTTGGACTGACTTCTGTCGGGACTTTAAAGCTCACCACATTCCTAAAAGTGTTGTTGAGAGCAAGCGTGAGGAGTTCCGCAATCTCAAGCAAGGCAGCATGTCCGTGTATCCATACAACATCCAGTTTCAGAAACTTGCTCGCTTTGCTAAACAAGACGTTCCTGATGAAAAGAGAATGATCTATCACTTCAGAGGTGGCCTCAGAGAAGATCTGCAGTTAGCTCTCGTTCTTGTTAAGCCTATTGAGTTTGATCAGTTCTATAACATGGCCCTCAAGCAAGAAGCTGCTCAGCTCAAGTGTGAGGCTTCTAAGAAGAGAATCAGGGATGCAGTTCAGTCTTCTTCTTCCTCACAAGTGGCTGCTAAGCAACAGAAGTTCTGGCTTCCTCCTCCTCCATTTCGTCAGCCCTACCAGCAGAAGAACAAAGATGGCTATGGATCTTTCCACCCACCCAACCCAGGCTATCAGAACAAGTCTCAGACTCAAGCTCCAAGGTCAAATGCTCCTTATCATCGTCCGCTCTCAGAGGTGACTTGCAACAAATGTCAGCAGAAAGGTCACTATGCTAACAAGTGTTTCAACCAAAGGCACCTTCCGCCTCCTCCTCCTGTGAGATCTTCTAGCAGTGCAGTGGTCAAGCATAATCCCAAGCATGCTAAGGTGAACATGATGAATGCAGCTCAAGCGGAGGAATCTTCTGATGTGATAATGGGTAATCTCTCAGTTAATGATATTCCTGCAAAAGTTTTTATTCGATACTGGTGCATCACATTGTTTCATTTCAAGATCATTTGTTGCAAAGCATGATTTCATTTCAGAAATGTTGGGAAAACCCATGGGAGTTGTTTCTCCGGGCTCTTCTATGAGGGCTACCACGATGATTCCGGATGTTTCCATCAAGATGGGCAACTATAGATTTCTGTCTTCTCCAATGGTCCTTGGTGACTCTGATATTGATCTAATTCTCGGCATGGACTGACTTTCTAAGCACAAAGATCAACTTGATTGTGCTGCCAGAGAGATTCAATTGACACACTCTTTTGAGGATGTTATCATCTATGTCGCTCGTGATGAAACCATTCGGTTTTTTTCTCTCAATGATAAGGGCAAGTTGGATGCTATTTCTCAGATTCCAGTCATTTGTGAGTACCAACATGTCTTTCCAGAAGAGCTTCCGGGTATGCCTCCGCACAGGCCAGTTGAATTCGTTATCGATCTTGAGGCTGGCACTGAACCCGTTTGCAAGCGTCCATACAAGCTTCGACCCAAGGAGCTGAAGGAATTGAAGAAACAGCTCGATAAACAAGAGCGGCTGGGTTTGATCAGACTGAGTTCATCTCCATGGGGTTGTGGTGTTCTTTTTGTCCAGAAGAAGGATGGCACGGACCGACTTTGCGTCGATTACCGTCCATTGAACAAGAAGACTATCAAGAACAAGTACCCACTTCCCAACATCAATGAGCTATTCGAGCAACTCAAAGGTGCTAAGGTGTTCTCCAAGCTTGACCTTCGTATGGGTTATCATCAAATTCGCATTCGTGAAGAAGATATTCCCAAGACAGCATTCAGACCAAGCTTTGGTTCTTACGAATATACTGTCATGTCTTTTGGCCTTGTCAATGCTCCTCCAACATTCTCTTGAATGATGAACTTTATCTTCAACCCTTACACAAATGAATTCGTCCTGGTGTATCTCGATGATATCTTGGTGTTGTCCAAGAATAAGAAGGACCATGCCAAACATTTGCGATTGGTGATCGACAAGCTCAGAGAGTATCAATTCTATGCGAAGTTTTCCAAATGTGAGTTTTGGCTTGATGAAGTTCTTTACCTTGGTCATATCATCTCTGCCAAGGGCATCGTTGTTAATCCCGAGAAGGTCTCTGCAATTGTGAACTGGGAACCTCCTTATAATGTCAAGCAGCTCCGCAGTTTCCTTGGACTTGCAAGCTATTGCCGAAGACTCGTTGAGAATTTCTCAAAGATTGCAAAGCCTATTTCCAACCTCCTCCAGAAGCATGTCAAGTATGTCTGGACTCCTGAGTGTGACGTTGCTTTCAACACCCTCAAAGAGAAGCTCATCTCAGCTCCTGTCTTAACTCCTCCTGATGAATCCAAACCATTCGAAATGTTCTGTGATGCCTCTTTGCAAGGTCTCGGCGCCGTGTTAATGCAAGAGAAGAAAGTTGTGGCCTATACCTCTCATTAGTTGAAGCCCAACGAAAGGAACTACCCCACCCACGATCTTGAGTTGGCGGCAGTTGTCCATGCATTAATAACATGGAGACATATCTTGTTGGGAAGGAAAGTGGACATTTTCACTGATCACAAGAGCCTCAAGTATATCTTCACTCAACCCAACCTCAACCTCAGGCAAACTCGATGGGTCAAAATGATTCAAGAGTACAATCCAAGTATTGAATATACTCTAGGCAAGGCCAATGTGATTGCAGATGCTTTGAGCAGAAAGGCTTATTGCAACAGCTTAATTCTCAAGCCATTTCAACCGGACCTTTGTGAAGCTTTCCGCAAACTCAATCTCCAAGTTGTTCCTCAAGGTTTTCTTGCCAACCTTAAAGTCACTCCAACTTTGGAAGATCAAATTCGTGAGGCACAATTCCTTGATACTATGGTGAAGAAGGTGAAACATGGTATTGCCAAGGGCCTCTCCAAATACAAGTGCTATCGCATTGATGACAAAGGCATTTTATTCTTTGAGGACCAGATTGTGGTTCCTAAAGGTGATCTAAGGAAGTTCATAATGAACGAAGCGCACAATTATCTTCTTTCCATTCATCCTAGAAGTACGAAGATGTACCATGACCTCAAGTAGTCGTATTGGTGGACTCGAATGAAGTGAGAAATTTCTCAATTCGTGAATAAATGTGATGTCTGTCGAAGGGTGAAAGCAGAACACCAACGACCAGCTCGTCTCCTCCAACCTCTTGCTATTCCAGAATGGAAGCTTGATCATATCAAAATGGACTTCGTTACTGGTTTCCCTAAGTCCAAGCATGGGAACGATGCTATCTTCGCTGTCATTGACAAGCTTACAAAAGTGGCTCATTTCCTTCCAATCAAAGAATCTATCACCGCAACTCAGTTGGCAGAGCTTTACACCTCCAGGATTGTCTCCTTTCACGGTATTCCACAATTGATCTCTTCAGACCGTGGAAGCATTTTCACTTCTAAGTTCTGGGACTCCTTTCAGAAGGCCATGGGCACCAACATTCGCTTTAGCACAACTTTCCATCCTCAAACAAGCGGCCAGGTCGAGCGAGTCAATCAAATCCTCGAAGACATGCTCAGGGATTGTGTCATCTCTTTCGGTATGAAGTGGGAAGATTGTCTTCCATATGCCGAGTTCTCCTACAACAACATCTTCCAAGCAAGTTCGGGCAAGGCCCCATTTGAAATTCTCTATGGCAGGAAGTGTCGTACTCCTCTCAATTGGTCTGAGACAGGTGAACGCCAACTTCTTGGCAACGACTTGATCACAGAGGCTGAAGAAATGTGCAAAGTCATACGTGAAAATCTCAAAGCCGCGCAATCGCGTCAAAAGAGTTACTATGATAGCAAGCACCGTGACTTGGCATTCAAGATCGGAGACTATCGTGGAATTGTCACGGCAGATGTCCTAGTGTGAGGACTTAGTCGTGAGGCCAACACATATTTGTAGTAGCTTGAGAGGGGTTGAGCGGAATCGAGAGATGCAACACAAGACAAGGATTTAGACAGCTTCGGGCCCCGGGAAACATCATCCGGTAATAGCCCTACATGCTGTTTGTGGCTAGGTCTCATTATGCTCAGGAGAGAGTCGCCGGTAAGCCGGCTCTTTGTGTCTAGCCCTAGAGATTGTTTCTTGTTGCTTGTCCCTCTTTGGGGTGCCCTGCCCCTCCTTATATAAGTTAGAGGGGCGGGTTACATGCGGAGTCCTAGTAGGACTAGGACTAGTCTATCTTTTCTTACAAGTTGAATACAAGTCCGGGTCTTGCTTCCTCGTAAAGGAAATATTCATCATCCCTTTCTCCTTAAGCCAGCCAACCAGAGTATAAGCCAGCCTGCTGGGCCTTGGGTCTTGTCGTCCGTCTGATCCGCTCGCCGGGTCTCCAGTGAGTCACAATGTCCAGGCGGGTTACCTGTGAATCACCATGTTCGGGCGGATCACCAGTGAGTCGCCAAGCTCCAGCCAGGTCTCTGGTGAGTCGCCAAGTCTGGCCGGGTCATACCGCGGGGTATATCCCCGACATTAGCCCCCAGTTGAATTTGGATTTATCCATGTTAAACTGATCCTGCAAAATAACTCAAGAACAAATTTGACAGGTTGTGCTCCGGGTTAAATATTCTTGTAAGCCGGCACCTGATCATCCTTAAGTCCTTGACATTTTCTCCTGGAATATCCGGGTCAATAGGCCAGCTTCATAATCCATTTGCTGACATTGGCTCTTATAAAGAAATATTATACGAAATAATCCATTTGAGTCGGTTTCCAAAACTCTGGCTTAATAAACATCTTAGACTCAAGATTCATCTGGTGATCTGCCAGTTTAAAGATGTAGAGACTGGCTAGTTATAATTGCCAAAATTACCGGCTTGTAAATATTGATAACACCGGGTCATAACTGTTGCCGACACCGGGTCATTATTATTGGTGACACCGGGTCATGATTGTTGCAAACACCGGGTCAATCTGGTCTGCTCCAAACTGAGAATTTGAAGATTTTTTCTCCCTTATATGCATATCACCTGTAGCCCCCAAGTCTTAAGAGGAGAACATAGTGATAACTTAAGACTTGCTTCAATATAAGTGTTGCAACCTTGAAGAAAGCCGGGTTATTCATCTCAATCATTAGTCATAAACTGAATATTCCACATATGTAGCCCCCAAGTGCCGGGTTGGCATGCTTGCAGCAACCTGGGACTTGTAATTGCCTTATGCTCATAAAACTTCAACCAATGTAGCCCCCAAGGGCCGGGTCATTATATAATAATGAGCAGGGACTTTGTAAATATGGTCATGTAAACTTGACTAGCAACGTGTAGCCCCCAAGGGCCAGGTCAGTAAGATATTACCGAGCTGGGACTTTGTATATGATTCATTGATAATAACAGCATATGATGTAATCTCCACCATGGGGCTTGAACCCACGTCCACAAGATTAAGAGCTTTGTACTCTACCAACTGAGTAGTGGATCTTTCAATATAATGGATTAAGGCTTGTGTACCTTGAATTTTCGACAGGAGCAATTGGTAGCCCCCAAGGGCCGGCTCATTACAATGTGATGAGTCGGGTCTTCAATAAGTTGAGCAAAAAATGTCTTTACATTAGCCCCCAAGTGCCATGGTGCATGCTGGCAGTGACATGGGACTTGCATATTTGATGTGATCTCAATTTAAATAATGTAGCCCCCAAGTGCCGTGTCGTAAGCCTGCAGCGACTCGGGACTATTCTTTCCATTGTAGAATAAATCATATCCATTGATAAAATAATAGCCATTGCGCCAAAGCGACTTTGAATACCTCATCTGTTGATAAGTCAATCCAGAGGTTAAATACCCGGTGGCTCTTGGCCAATGGCGATTTAATACGCCTCCATTGTAAGCCGGAATTTGTACAACCCGGCGGCTTATAGCCTTTGAGAAAATCAAGAATTGATAACCCTTTTGAGACACCTATTTCAATCTTTGATGATGGGCTTGAATTTAATCATTTATGTAAGTCATAGCTCTGTAAATCCTGCAGAGTTTAAACAACATATGCCCTGGCGACTTAACGTCAAAAACCAGGGCGTGTAACCACCCAAATGTAGTCTTATCCTGCACATAATTAGATCACAAGATCCCTTGGCGGTTTACCACAGGGCGGGTCATAATATCTCACATATAACCACTGTGATATTGAATTTATACTGCCGGTTTACATGACCTGTGCAGTAAGGGTGATAACCCAATCCTGCCAAACCTTCCAAGTATTAATATTGTCATATGCTGGCGACTTGTTCGTCGAAAGCCAGGGTGGGTTAATAGAAACCACATATATATATGCTTCAGATATGAGCAAAAAGCTTCAAATAAAATCCAAAAATTGTTTGCAAAAAGAGACTTCAAAAATTTTGAGGCTTCTGATTCGAATATGATTAGAAAACCGTCCCACAGGGGTTAAGCTAAGATTCGAATACGATCATATAGCCCCCAGTGGATTTGGCGTTGCCGATCAAGAGGGTACCGACAGCTATGTTCTCTTTGGTTCGAATACGACCTATGTTTGAACAGGAAGCCCCCCAATGACCTTGAGAGTTGTTTAACAACGCTGATTCGAATACGATCCACGTCGGTTCCCAAAAGGGGTTGAGCTATGATTCGAATACGATCAAGAAGCCCCCTAGTGAGCTCGGCAGTGTGCCGATCAAGAGGGTACCGATAGCTATGTTCTCTTTGGTTCGAATACGACCTATGTTTGAACAGGAAGCCCCCTAGTGATCATGAGAATATTTAACGACTCTGATTCGAATACGATCAGGGTCACACCAAAAGGGTTAAGCTAAATTCGAATACGATCAGCTCCCAATGGTCATTAAAGCAGGGTACCTATGTTTGGGTTGTGCTTTGTAAAGACTCTTTTTGGTCCCTTTAATTTTTCCTAAGAACTCGAACTTTGCGAGAGATAAATTCTTTTTGAACCGGAAAAACCGGATATTGAGAGTTTCAAAGCTTTGTGATAGACAAATTTACCTTGAACCGGATTTTGAACCGGATTTGAGAGCTTCAAAACATTATGGCAGATAAATTTCCCTTGAACCGGATTTTAAACCGAATATTAAGAGCTTCAGTGCTTTGTGGGAGATGTCAAGTCTCTTGAGCCGGATCTAAACCGGAATCCTTCTTTTTAAGCCGGAAATTTTCTGACGGCCTTTAAACTTTTTCACCAATATGGCGGTAGCCTCCGGGACCGAATTATTTCTCCCTCCAATGACCCGGAATTCTTGAATGCATTGAAACTGACCAATGCTGCCGAGTCATATCATTGTAGCCCCCGAGTCTCAAGATGACTCGAGGAGTTGGCTTTGAGATTCTCCATATTGACTATAGCATAAGGTGTATGTCATTGGTGTTGATAGCGCGATGTGAATCCACAGAAGGTTGAGGTGACTGTGGCGGGTTATAAATGATCCTGTATGAGCCGTGTCAGCAACTCGGCCAATGGTCCTTTCCAACTGGCTGTTTGAAGTTAACCAAACTATAGTGGCGGCGACTTGTGCGCTTGCCCATTTGAACCATCCAGTGTAGACGACGGCTGATAATACATGATAATTTGCCTCCAATTTTGTTGGAAGAAAAAACCGGGCTTCCCAAGCAGTGACTTGCTCATACTCAATAATCAGCTCATGCAGACGGGTGTGGCCCGGTATGTTGATATAGACTAGGCCGTGAGAAACGGATGGTAAAGACGACCGTTGCATCAGAGGCGGCACAGACAGATGAGCCGGCCGTGGCGTTGTAAGCCGGCGCGGATGGGCGAGTTAACCACATCGTTTTGATGTAGTGAACAATTGTCCTGCATCAACAATATTGCAGACCAAGACAAAGATAAACTGCTCTTTGATAAAAAAAAATATGTACCAATAAAATATATTTTATATGGATATCACCTGATGTGCCAGGCCGGAAATAATCCGCCATGAAATTAATGATTGCTAGGTGAAGTTGAAGTCGCTCACGGGTGAACCGGCCGCGGCGTGGTAAACCGGTGCAGACGGGTGAGTCGACCGTGGCGTTGTAAGCCGGCGCGGACAGCGAGTCAGCTGGCACGTTTGATGTAAACCGGACCGCGGTACGCGTGCCCATGAAGTCATGCAGCACCGCCGAACGTGCATCCGCGACATAACACCACCCTTTTTCTTTTAATAGCCGTCCTGCCTAAAAAATATCACAGACCAGAGTGATTGTTTTTTGACAAAAGGAATATGTGCCAAAATTATATTTAGAAGGATATCACTTGATTCGCCCGATCAACAGGCGACTCGGCCGTGGCATTGTAAAACGGCGTGGACGGGAGAATTGGCCACGGGGTCGGACGGGTAAGTCGCCCATAGTGTTGTAAACCGTCATGGACGAGCAAGTTGTCATCCATGTTGCAAGCTGTCTGAATCGCGCGTCTGCTGTCTGAATCGCGCGTCATGGCGACTCAAAAGATTGTCGGAAGTGACGCAATAAAAAACGCCAGCAAAAAACTCTTGAGCTGAATAGATCTGCGAGTATAAAATAGCATGAGCAGACAACATATGTTTTGTATAATACGCACTTAATACGCAGAGTAATTTAACGGAGACGAGTGCACCTGATTATATTCATAGATATCTGTAGAGCAATTTTGAAACAAGGCGAGGCGGCGTGGCCAGGGTGGCTCGACGCGCCGGCGAGGTAACTTGGCGAGCGGGCGGGGAGAGCCGGGTCATAAGGTGGAGGCGCGCTGTTGACTCGGCGGCGATGGCGGCGATTGCTGCGGTGAGGTGACGTGGCCATGGCGTCAGGTACAGTGGCTCAGCGTGCTTTATAATTGATCAATACCCTGGCGTCATGCAGCAGGTCACTCAAGGTTGCACAATCACATGACCTGGCATTGAGCGACTGCGATAAATTCGTCAGGGACCAGGTCGCCTTGGGAGTTGGTCTTGAGCCCCTTCCTTCCATGTTTTTGTACTTGATTCTTTTTCATCAAAACGCCAAATAGTACTCAGCCCACGTGAGAAGTACAGATCTCAGCCCCCTCAGGACTCGGACAACCGCATGTGAACGGGAGGGCATAGCAGCAATCACACACGTCCGCCACACGGATTAAATCTGCAGTAGAAATCCTTGACGGTTTTGGTAAACTGTGTCCAATTGGAGTCAGACTAGTAGTAAAGGTATGACTTGGCCGTAGCTTGTCTTCCCTCCTCTACGTCATGTGTACAAAAGGCAAGTTTCTTGGGAGTCCGTGGTGCACCCTGAAGCTTGTCTTTGGGAAACGAGTTTTGATCCTGGCGTGGTTTGATCCCGGTGGTTCCTCGGATGAAACCCTAATCTCTTTGACCTCAATTCTCATCAGGACTTGATACGAGCAGCAACATCGACTGCCCCTTCGGTTTCAATAGGTCACCGAACAACGCGTAGGGTGGTACATGAGAAACCCTAAAAAATCTCTCCGTCTGTGATGAATCTCGCATCTATCATCTCCAAAATTATCCATAATTGTGATTTCCAAATGACAAACTTGCCGGCACTCCCAAGGTTATCTGGCGGCTCACGCGATTATTCCGTGCTGGATCTTTTCATCGATCAATCGCGAGTTTCTCGATCCCAGAAAGAGATCCCTCCAAGAACTCAGCACCACCGTGCGTCAGGCCCCACGGTGGGCGCCAACTGTCGTGGAATTGTCATGGCAGATGTCCTAGTGTGAGGACTTAGTCGTGAGGCCAATGCATCTTTGTAGTAGCTTGAGAGGGGTTGAGCGGAATCGAGAGACGCAACACAAGACAAGGATTTAGACAGCTTCGGGCCCCGAGAAACATCATCCGGTAATAGCCCTACATGCTGTTTGTGGCTAGGTCTCATTATGCTCATGAGAGAGTCGCCGGTAAGCCGACTCTTTGTGTCTATCCCTAGAGATTGTTTCTTGTTGCTTGTCCCTCTTTGGGGTGCCCTGCCCCTCCTTATATAAGTTAGAGGGGCGGGTTACATGCGGAGTCCTAGTAGGACTAGGACTAGTCTATCTTTTCTTACAAGTTGAATACAAGTCCGGGTCTTGCTTCCTCGTAAAGGAAATATTCGTCATCCCTTTCTCCTTAAGCCAGCCAACCAGAGTATAAGTCAGCCTGCTGGGCCTTGGGTCTTGTCGTCCGTCTGATCCGCCCGCCGGGTCTCCAGTGAGTCACAATGTCCAGGCGGGTTACCTGTGAATCGCCATGTTCGGGCGGATCACCAGTGAGTCGCCAAGCTCCAGCCAGGTCTCTGGTGAGTCGCCAAGTCTGGCCGGGTCATACCGCGGGGTATATCCCCGACAGAGGCCATGTCTACCTCTGCGCCTCTCCAATGAAAGGCACTCATTGCATTGGTATCAAAGGGAAGCTTGCCCCGAGATAGGTGGGTCCTTTCAAGATCATTGGCAAAAGAGGCGACCTCGCCTATCAACTTGAGCTTCCGCCCAACTTCGCAAATGTGCACGATGTGTTTCACGTGTCACAGCTTCGCAAGTGCTTCAAGGTGCCTAAGCGCACTATCAACTTCGAAGAGATTGACCTCCAAGAAGATTTGTCTTATCATGAGCATCCCATTGGTATTCTTGAAGAAACCGAGCGCAAGACTCGCAACAAGTCAATCAAATTCTTGAAAGTGAAGTGGTCACACCATTCCGACCGATAAGCCACCTAGGAGCGCGAGGATCACCTCTGTTCCGAATATCCGGAGTTCTTTCAGTCCTAGATCTCGGGACGAGATCCTCTTGTAGTGGTGGAGTGTTGTAACACCCCGGATGTAACTTTCCTTATTTGTAACTCCAACTCTTGCCATTTCCGACTATGTGATATGATATTTCCTTCGTGGTTGGGTTTTTGTCCCTCGTTTTGCACTTTGTTCATGTCATGCGTTTCATATCATGTCATCATGAGCATCTCATGTGCATTCGTGTTTGTCTCATGCATCCGAGCATTTTCCCTGTTTTCTGTTTCGTAATCCGACACTCCCACATGCACCCGGTGCACCCCTCTTGTTTCTTTTCGTGAGCGGGAGAAAAACGTTCTCGGAATGGACCGAGATTTGTCAAGTGGCCTTGGTACATCACCAGTAGACCGCTTGTCAAATTTCGTTCCATTTGGAGGTCGTTTGATGCCACAACGGTTAACCGGGTAACCGCAAAAGCCTCTTTGGTGTTGTAGACCAACACCCCTTCAAGTAGCCCATTAACCCATCTAAACCCCCTCCATGCTCTCCGCCGTTGGATCACGATCCTGCGGGCAAAAACCGCACCTCATTTGGACTCTCCTAGCTCCCTCTACCTATAAATATACACCTCGCCCCGAAATTCTCGGATCCAAAAACCCTAGCCCGGCTCCCCTCCGCCGCCGGACATGTCCGATCCCGCCGGACAAGTCGCGCCACCGCCCCTCCGCGAGTCCTGAGGCGCCACGTGTCCGCCACCGCCTC
>NC_057805.1:450996220-451011781 GCF_018294505.1 Triticum aestivum | reverse complement strand
CCCTTCGTCCGGCAACCCCCCTCCGGCGAGCCCCGACCGCTCCGGCCGCCGTCCTCCTCCACTCCGGCGAGATCTTCGTCGTTCCTTGAAGTCCGTGCCAACCCTAGATCTGCATAAGGTTGACCCTGAATTTCCTGATCTGTGATATTTTTGTGCCCTCTTCATCATGCTATATCTCCATGCTCGTTGCTCCGAATCATGCATATGATATGTCGAAATGTTCATCTCGTGATTCTCTCCATGATAGTGTCATTCGCATGCATGCTACTGTCCATATTGCTGCCATTATCATTGTTGCAATAGTGCTATATGATGTTAGCTGCTGGTTCTTAACAGAACTTGCTGAATTGTCTTTTTTGTTGATTTTGTGTGTGCATCCTATGGGAATGATGTCTACATGTTTTATGAGCTCCATCATGCCATCTTTACAGAGGTGTAATCCATGTATTTTTGTGAGTCTTGTAGTGAGTGCATTAAGCTCATGAAGTAGGGTACTTGCTGTTACCGTTTTGTTAGGCTGAATGTGTCATACAATGATGCTATGTTTGATTGGTGCTACCATCACATCCATGCATAATCTGGAGATTCTCCTTTAGTATGCTTTGTAGGTATTGCTATGCTCTATCCATCCATGGCTCTGGTTGCAATTATGTAGTAGTGTAGCTTGTGATTATCATGCTCTACTTTTGCTAAATAATATTGTTGCAATGTTGTTAACATTAAGTTCAGTTTTGCCATGTGTTTTGCTAGTGCTCTATGCATCCTATGACAATGTCTTGCCATGAGTGGCTGTACAAATGTGTCTTCTTACTGTTGGCCTGGTGATGCCATGTAATGCTTTGTGACGAGTGCTTTGAGCTCGTAAAGTTGCTATCATGAATCTGTTTATGCCATGCCCAGTTTTTCTCTGAAATTGTTATCATTTGCGTTTTTGCCATGCTGTTTTAGGAATGTTCTGGTGAGTTCTATCCGTAGCTCAGTGTACATGTTTTGTAGAGCTTCACATGTAGTTTCATACCATGTGCTTTGTTGCTATTTTGGAGTGTTGTAGCATATTTAATCGTTGCATCCAAAGTGCTATGTTGCTGTTTTGGACAGATTGCATTATTACTTGTATTGCTTGTCATTTGCAAACCGTGCATTCGTTTCCGGTGATCCTTATATCTATTTCGACCGGAATCACCTCATCTTTCCAGCGGCATACTTATTTTGTCAAGTTGATGCCATGATCATTCTTTTCCTTCCGGAGTTCTCATATGCATTGCACATCATACCTTGCATCCGATGCCTTGTATTGCATCATGTTGCTTGCGCATTGCACCGTGATTGATTGTTGTTCCATTGCTTGTGTTCTTGCTTTGGTTAGAGCCGCGAGACGAGTCCGTGAACGAGGAACCTGTCGTGGTTTTGTCACGGCAGATGTCCTAGAGAAAGGACTTAGTCATGGAGCCATCGCTACGGGTTAACTTAAAGGGGTTAAAGCGGACAAGGGACGCAAGAGAGTTTATACTAGTTCGGCCCCTTACGATGAAGGTAAAAGCCTACGATCCAGTTGTTGTGGGATTGCTTGGGTTTTGATGACCAGGGAGCGAATACGCTTTACCTGAGTCTCGAGTTGTTGTCTGTTGTTCTTTAACCGCTGCCGGGTCATCCGCTTATATACATGGGTTGACACCCGTCGGTTTACAGAATCCCGAGGCCGGCTCATAAACGTGTCCGGCTCGGTCTCTGCTCTTTCTATCTTACAACACAAGTTTACATATCAATACCGGTTTATGTCTACAGGCCTTAAACCGGCTCCGGGCCCTGGGCCTTCATAAAGCGTCACCATCTGTCTTCATGGGCTTCAGATATAATGAACTACTTATGGGGTTAACCCGGCCTCTCCTGACCGGTTTACGCCTAGTAGTAATATCCCCAACATTAGGCCCCAGATTGATTTGAACTGATTCATGTCAATCCTCAATACTTAAGAAAATTTCTTCTTCAACATCTTCACATAATCTTGTAAAACCGCCGTGACGTCACCTTCCAGGATCATGGTAAACCACCATGATGTCATCTGTTATTTAAAACTGTGTATAACCCATCTTCATTAATGGGCCTCCGACAATCGAGGCGACAGCTCTGCCTCATATCCAAATTTTGGGCTCCTCGATTTTTGCGCCTGACGCTTATCTTTTTGCCTTTATAAATAGGGCCAGGGGGTCTTTCCATTCCCCCCCCCCATATCTCTTCACATCATCTTCCTCGCGATGTCCGACCTTTGGAGCTCCGCCGCCACAGTCGACCTTCGTTTCTGCCTCCGCAACGGCCACTGCATCAACCTGACCGGACCAGAAAAGTGCGGCGCTCCTCCGTTGTTCCCTCATCATCAGTGAGTTCTTCTTTTCTTTGCTCTAGATCCACCATTAGGGTTTTAATGTTCATCGGAGTCTATCCAATCTCCGCCATTGTTCTTTCCTGTTCTTTTCATTAGCATAAACAACTAGCTGGATCCAATATTTCTTATGCGGTCGTAGCCATAATCCCCTTTTTGTTAGATCTGTTCCTTTACACAAAACTCATCTGAACCTTGCTGAACTGTTCAAACTCTTGAAATTAGGTCTGAATTTATTTTGATTTTCCAACGCACGGCAGATCTGAAATTACCATGCCAAGCTGTGAAACTTGTTTTTCCTTCACTTACGCATCTTTAAACTTGTATCTTCAATACCAGATTAGGTGGTTTAACTTCATAGAAAAAATGATGACCCAGTAGATACCATTAGTCCCCTGTTGAACCACCACTGTATTCACCATTGTACTGTCTCCATTGTCAGACTCCGGTTTACATATAACCTAGCTCCGGTTTAACAATATGCTTAGATCCTTATACCGCTTTATAGTTGTCCACTGTAAATCCTAAACCGGCAAAAACCATGTTTCAGATTTTTATTGCCATGGCCAAGCAAGTCTATGAATGTAACTGGGCTCCTTCTCGAGTAACCGAAGAGCAGTTAAACAACTGTGTTAAAACGGGTGCTTTAGCCAAGAAAGATGTCATCCACTGGAGGGTCCCTGGCTCGGAAAATCCTCCTACTCCCAAGGATGGAGAGTTAGTCGTGTTTGCTGATCACCTGGGTCGAGGTTTTAGCCCTCCCGGTTCAAAAAATTTCCGAGATGTACTGGCCAGCTTTCAGCTGCACCCTCAAGACATCGGTCCAAACTCTGTGACCAACATCTGCCACTTCCAAGTCTTCTGTGAGGCTTATCTACAAGAGGAGCCCACAGTTGAGTTGTTTAGGGACTTCTTTCACTTAAACCGTCACACAGAATTCACGGATGGACCCAATACGGAATTGGGTGGAATGGCGGTTCAGAAAAGGAAGGAAGTTACTTTCCCTCATCCCAAGCTCCACAGTCACCCCAAAGAGTGGAACCAGACTTGGTTTTACTGCAAAGACACATCTCCAACCGATGAGAACCCCCTGCCAGGTTACTGCCCTCACCGCCTTAGTAACACGCATCCTTTTCCCCAGAGGTTGACTGCAAAAGAAAGGGCCAACTATGCCCCTCAGCTATCAAAGCTTAGAGCCTTCATGGCGAACGGTTTGACATGAGTTGACCTTACTCGTTGTTGGATAAGCTGGAGTATTCTGCCCTTAAGCCGGCGCTCCGGTTTGATGTGTGAGTACACAAGGAGTTTAAAGGATACTCAGCGACACATTGATATTCAACTTACAGATGTGGAAGTCACTGAGGCTGTAAACAAGATGCTGAATGAACCGGAGGCTGTCTGTAGCCAGACCGGACTACTCCCTTTCTGTACCTTCAACAAACCGCCAGCTGTAAGAATCATATAATCTTTTTATCTTAAGTTGCTTCTGTCCAAATATTCTCTGAAAGTGTGATTATTTTCTGACAGGGTGATGATACGTTCTGGAATAAGAAACCACAGGACAAACCGGCAAAGCCGCAAGATAAAACGGTCAAGCCGCAAGACAAACCGGTCAAGCCAGTTCGTCCAAAGACCAAGGTTGTTAAAAAACCTGCCAAGAAAAGGACCCCTGCATCCTCCGAGCTACCAGCTTATGACGATGTGGGTAACCCGGAATCAGAGGTAGAACTTGACTCTCTTGGTTCATTTTTCATACACCTCATTGACAATGATTATTATCAGGACGACGCTGAAGGCAGTCACGCTGATGATGTAGAGGTAATCATTCTTTCCTCCGATTCAGATCCTCTGCCAACATCAAAAATCCGTCGAGCAAACCGGAAAGTAAAATTTTCTCACCCCCTTGCTTACTTGGACCCAAACTTTCTTTTGAAGACACAGCAACACGAAGCTCGCCACACAACCCGGCACAACGGCCAGGTAGTTACCTCCACCGGTTTACCGAACACTCCAGTTCGGAAACGCCGATCAGAGGTCTCTTATTCCCTTGACACTTCTTGCCCCAAAGCAGGTTGTTTCCGTCAGCCTCTTAACCCGTCTGACTCAAATTATCAGGGTACTTCTCACTCGTCTTCTGGCGAGTCGTCAGCCACAAAGCTTCCACCCCTCAAAATAGTTCTTGGGTGAGACATACACTTATTTTTATCCTTGATATGTTATTTTTATATACTGTACTGATCCTCATGTTTCTTTTTCTCAGCGCTAAGCCCAGACCCAGCAAGAAGGATCGGTTGAATAAACCGGCTGATGATAACATAGCTGGTGAACCGGAACCAACTCCAGATCCTGAAGAGACCGATGTTGACGCCATGCTTAATGACCCACCACCTCAAGACCATGACCTTTTTGCTGAGCAGGTAGAAGTTGACACCACAAGCCATGCTGACCAGCCAACCAGCCCTGTCCGACCTGATGCCAAACCAGTTAGTCCAGTTAAGGCTACTAACAAACCACCAACTCCAGCACAAGCTGCTGATGATAAAGAGGATGATATTATGATTACTGGCATTGGCCACACCACTCCTGGTAATCCTGTCGCTTTGTCAAAGCATACTGCCAAGGACGAGCTCTCTGCTATCGGCAAAGGCAAATGGAACGCCGATTTGTCAAACTATGCCCATCTTAGTGCTCAAGATCTTCACTCCGGCTTCTTGAACCGTCTGTACACCAGCCATAACTATGAAGCCGGTTTGGTAAATTTGATGAAAGAGCGATATGAGGTAATTAATACTCAACTCTGCTTAACTGTCTTTCTTTGCAAATTCCAAATATCAACTCCAGTAGCCCCCAAGTGACGGTTTAAGATATCAATCTAAACCGGGACTTTTAATAATAATCTTTATATTTGCAACACTTCATCTTTTTTCACTAGTATAGTCCCCAAGGGCCGGTTTAACTTTATAAAGATGAACCGGGACTGTAGAAGAATTCCCATAGCAGCAATTATGAGCAAACACACATTAGCCCCCAAGTGCCAAGATTAATACTTGTATTTTGCTTGGGACTTGTAAAAATTTCTGATAAAGAGCAAATATGCATTAGCCCCCAGGTACCAAGGGCATAACTTGTTATGTGCTTGGTACTTCAAATATGTATTGTCAACTCATGATATATCTGTCTCTTTATAGGCTAAGCTGAGTAAAAAGGAAAGCCAAACCGCTGATCTCCAAGAGAACCTTAAATCCCAGCAAGCCGAAACCTCCAAAGCCAAGGAAGAGTTGACCAGTGCTCTAGGCACTATGGAGAAACTGAAAGAGGGCTTCAACAAGGAGCGGGCGGATTGGGAGACTGAAAATCCGCTTTGATAAAAAGGCCCGAGAACGCAGAGGCAGCTCTTAAACCGGTGGTTGATGAACTGACTGGTGTAAAGCGGCAGATTCATGCCATGACTGCTGTTGTGTTCGGTAAACATCCTTTCCTTAATACTTTCAACATGTCTTCCCATGTGTTGTCGATTTACTGATGTGTACAATGGTGCAGGAACTCGCATTAGCCATCTGGGCTCTGATGTACAGAAGAAGCTGAAGGCTGCCTACACTCTGATAGAACAGTTGTACACCGGCGCGCAGCGGATCATCTATACCGCTTCACACAATAATCCTCCTCCCACCTTGATCAAGGAGACCTTAGAAAGGTTATCTATGCTTCTGCCCAGGTAGAAGAGCTAAAAAAGTCTGCCGCAAGAACGGGCGCTCTGACCGCACTAATCCAGGCAAAGGCATGGGTACCTGACTTTGATCCGGTAGAAGCGGCCCAAGGCTATCCCAGCTTGAAAGAAGACGGAACAGAATTTGGCAATGATGATCTCCGAACCATAAACCGGGAAGTACGTCCATTAGCTTGTCAACTGGCTGAAGAGGCAGATCTCTCGTTCTACCAGGTGAGTTATGACGACAAGAACACACGGGTTGCTGCACCAATTCCAGAAGCGCAAAATCTTATCCCACCAATCCGTAAGCACACTTATGCCCCTGACATTGAACCATCCACGCTTATAAGCGATGAAGCTGTATTCCAAGCCCTAACTGGGATCGACTGGGCAACTGTTGACTTCCAGCCACTGGGTAGAGAAGAGGGAGTTGAACCGGTGCGAGATGATCCGCAGCCGTCAGGCCAAGCTGGTGCCGAATCATGATCCGGAGGCCGGTTTAGTCTTCTACATGCTGCCACACGTATTTGAGAAAACAATTATCCTTTTGGGCACTGAAATGCCTTGTAATAGGCTAGTTAAAACACTTGGTCTGTTATACCTTCGTGCATATTTATCTGCAACTGATGCTTGCTAATCCGCCATGCTTAAGATATAATGTTCATAATCCATAGCCATTTATTCAAGCTATCCCTGCAGATAAGAAGCTTAAAGCGCCCTGGCGGTTTACCACCGGGCGGGTCACAATACCCAAATATATATATGACCAAGGTTGTAAAAGATAACCAAATATAAAAATATATGATACATGTGACCTTTAGGCATAATGTTGGCTGACCAACTTTGTAGTGAGGGTCATAACCCTACTCCGGAGGAGAAATAACCCCTGTTATATGATGCCGGTTTACAATAAAACCGTTCCGGGTTGTGATAAACACCAGTTTATTCCATACTGGTGACTTTGAGTCAAAACCAGACCGGGCTGATAGTCTCCGGATTATAATTTGATCGTGTACTGACAACTTGTAGTTGAAAGCCTAACCGGGTTGATAAACACCGGTTTGAAAACATCACAAATCTTATCAAAAGAAAGAAAAACTTAGCAAAAGGCAAATAAAAACCGTTGTAGTCGAGGCTTTTCACGGGCTGCCAGGCCCCAAATTCGAGGCTTTTCATGGGCTGCCAGGACACTGAGTTAAACCATTTTTGCAAAGCCTGTTAAGATGGTCCTCAATCCATAACCAATCATCGTTTTAACTTGACAAGTTTAGGGTCTTTATTTTAGAGTAACTTGTCAAAGTTCGAAGGGTCATACCAGGTTTACCTGGGCGGAGTGACTTACTTAAATAGGCAGGTTAACCCGGGGTTTTAGGTGTATACACCAGGCTTCCAAGCCATGGCTTGATAGCCTATTACAAGTGTAGATTCTTAGTTCATTTCGACAGCAAAGAATCCCCAGGTAACATTTTGAGCTGTGCTTAGTGGGTGCCTATGTTTGAGTTGTTGTTTTACAACATTCTCTTTGGCCCCGGATTGATTTGGCTTTGAGCCGATCAAGAGGTGTGACTATGGTTCGGATACGACCAAGCCCCCAAGTGATGTTGTGGCATTGCGCCGATCAAGAGGTGTAGCTATGGTTCGGATACGACCAAGCCCCCAAGTGATGCAATATAAAGCTTTGAGAAGCTAAATCAAGGGGTAAACCGGACGCCGCTTTATAAACAGAAGCTCCATGTAACCACACATGATGTAAGAAAAACAACAGATACCCCGCTTTAGCTGAGGTTCCGGTTTATTATATTGATCATAATACATACATTGTCATAATATGTACATAAGCAGAGCCTATGGCTCAAGTATAGTAGGGCCGAAGATGAGCGATATTCCACGGCCGATGGGTCTCCTCCTCCGATTTACGTGAGTCTTTGCGCTCTCGAACATCTATGAGGTAGTATGACCCGTTGTGTAGGTTCTTGCTGACCACAAAGGGTCCTTCCCAAGGAGGGGATAACTTGTGCATATCCGTCTGATCCTGGATGAGCTGAAGCACCAAATCTCCTTCTTGAAAGGTTCTGGTTCTAACCCGGCGGCTATGATAACGACACAGATCTTGCTGATAAATCACCGAACGGGCTGCCGCCATGTCACGCTCCTCATCTAACAGGTCAAGAGCTTCCTGCCGTGCCTTCTCTTTGTCGGCTTCAACATATGCCGCTACACGAGGTGAGTCATGACGGATGTCACTAGGAAGAACCGCTTCCGCTCCATAAACCATGAAGAACGGTGTGTATCTTGTCGATCTGTTGGGTGTGGTATTGATGCTCCATAACACAGAAGGTAACTCCTCAACCCAACAACCCGGCGTCCATTGCAAAGGAACCATAAGTCGGGGTTTGATGCCTCTCAAGATCTCTTGATTGGCCCTCTCCGCTTGACCATTGGACTGAGGGTGAGCCACTGATGACACGTCAAGCCGGATGTGCTCACATTGATAGAACTCCTTCATGGCACCCTTTGACAGATTGGTACCATTGTCTGTTATAATGCTGTGTGGAAAGCCAAACCGGAAGATCACCTTTTTGATGAATTGAACCGTCGTAGCTGCATCACACTTACTAACTGGCTCTGCCTCCACCCACTTCGTGAACTTATCAACCGCCACCAAGAGGTGGGTCTTCTTGTCCTTGGATCTCTTGAAAGGCCCAACCATATCCAGCCCCCAAGTTGCAAACGGCCAGGTGATTGGAATCATCCTCAATTCTTGAGCCGGTACATGAGCGCGCCTTGAGAATTTCTGACAGCCATCACATCTTTTGACCAAGTCCTCGACATCAGCATGAGCTGTCAACCAATAGAAACCGTGACGAAACGCCTTGGCCACCAAAGACTTTGAACCGGCGTGTTGACCACAATATCCTTCGTGGATCTCACGCAAAATTTCATGGCCTTCTTCAGGAGACACACAACATTGAAACGCCCCTGTCACACTGCAATGATGTAACTCTCCATTGATAATAGTCATGGACTTGGACCGCCGGATTATCTGCCTGGCCAAAGTTTAATCCTCTGGTAACTCGCCCCGGTTCATATACGCCAGATATGGAACCGTCCAATCCGGGATAACATGAAGAGCCGCCACCAACTTAGCTTCTGGATCAGGAATAGCTAAATTCTCTTCACCAGGGAGCTTCACGGACGGATTATGCAACACATCCAGGAAGACATTCGGTGGAACCGGTTTATGTTGGGAACCTAAACGGCTTAAAGCGTCCGCCGCTTCGTTCTTCCGCCGGTCCACATGATCCACCTGATAACCTTTAAAGTGACCTGCAACAATATCCACCTCCCGACGATAAGCCGCCATGAGTGGGTCCTTGGAATCCCAAGTGCCGGACACTTGTTGATCCACCAGGTCCGAGTCACCGAAGCACTTAACTCGGCTTAGGTTCATCTCCTTAGCCATCCGAAGACCATGGAGTAAGGCCTCATATTCAGCTGCATTGTTAGTGCAAGGGTACATTAAACGGAGAACATAACAAAACTTATCACCTCGTGGGGAAGTTAATACAACTCCAGCCCCCGAGCCCTCCAATTGCCTGGACCCATCAAAATGAATAGTCCAATAAGTATGATCCAGCTTCTCTTCTCGCGCTTGTAGTTCCGTCAAATCAATGATGAAATCCACAAGTGCCTAAGATTTGATCGCCGTTCGGGGTATGTATTTCAACCCGTGAGCCCGAGCTCGATAGCCCACTTAGAAATCCGGCCAGTTGCTTCCTTGTTCTGGATTATATCCCCCAAAGGAGCAGAGCTGACCACCGTGATGGGATGACCTTGGAAATATTGCTTAAGCTTTCAGCTTGCCATGAAAACTCCATACACCAACTTCTGCCAATGCGGGTACCTCTGCTTGGACTCAATAAGTACCTCACTGATATAGTAAACCGGTCGTTGAACCAGATATTCTTTTCCAGCCTCCTTGTGTTCTACCACAATAGCCACGCTAACAGCCCGGGCATTAGCTGCCACATATAGCAACAATGGCTCCTTGTCAACCGGAGCAGCAAGAACCGGCGGATTAGCCAACTGCCGCTTTAAGTCCTCAAATGCTTCATTAGCGGCGTCACTCCAGACGAAGTTATCCGTTTTCTTCAGCATCTAATATAAAGGGATGGCTTTCTCGCCCAGGCGACTGATAAACCGGCTCAACGCGGCAATCTGGCCTGCCAGGCGTTGAACATCATTGATACACTTCGGTTTGGCCAAAGAGGTAATGGCTTTGATATTTTCCGGATTAGCTTCAATGCCCCTGTTAGACTCCAAAAAACCCAAGAGTTTACCTGCAGGTACACCAAAGACGCTCTTGGCCGGATTAAGCATCATTTTATAAACCCGCAGGTTATCAAAGGTTTCCTTCAAGTCATCAATCAATGTCTCCTTCTTCCTTGATTTCACCACAATATCATCCACATAGGCGTGAACATTGCGGCCGATCTGTTTATGAAGACAATTCTGCACACACCGTTGATAAGTCGCCTGGGCACTCTTGAGCCCAAAGGGCATGGACACATAGCAGAAGGCTCCAAAGGGAGTTATGAAGGCTGTCTTTTCCTGATCCTTAACTGCCATTTTTATCTGATGATAACCAGAATATGCATCCAAAAAGCTTAAACGCTCGCAACCCGCCGTAGCATCAATAATTTGATCAATATGGGGGAGGGGAAAAGGATCTGCTGGACAAGCTTTGTTGAGATCTGTGTAGTCCACACACATACGCCAAGTGCCGTTCTTCTTAAGGACCAGCACCGGATTAGCCAACCACTCAGGATGAAATACTTCAACGATAAATCCAGCTGCCAAGAGCCTGGCTACTTCTTCTCCAATAGCCTTGCGTCTTTCTTCATTGAACCGGCGGAGAAACTGCTTGACCGGTTTATGCTTGGGATCAACATTGAGAGTGTGCTCAGCGAGTTCTCTCAGTACACCTGCCATGTCAGAAGGCTTCCACGCAAAGATGTCCCGATTCTCACGGATGAACTCGATGAGCGCGCTTTCCTATTTCGGATCCAAGTTAGCACTGATGCTAAACTTCTTGGACGAATCGCCGAGCACGAAGTCAACAAGCTTAGTCTCATCAGCCAATTTAAAATTCAGGGCCGGATCATGCTCTGTAGTTGGTTTCTTCAATGAAGTCATATCTGCCGGATCAACATTGTCTTTGTAAAACTTCAACTCTTCTATTGCACAAACCGACTCACCATAAGCCGCATCACCTTCTTCACACTCCAGAGTGATCTTGCGGCTCCCATGCACTGTTATAGTTCCCTTGTGACCCGGCATCTTGAGCTGCAGATAGACATAACAAGGCCGTGCCATAAACTTAGCATAAGCTGGCCGTCCAAACAGGGCATGATACAGGCTTTTGATTTTCACCACTTCAAAGGTCAAAGTTTCTGATCTCGAGTCATGCTCATCTCCAAAAGCCACCTCCAGAGCTATTTTACCAACAGGATATGCCGATTTACCAGGCACCACGCCATGGAACACGTATTGGATGGTTTAAGATTTTTATCTGTTAACCCCATGCGACGGAAGGTTTCATAATAAACGATATTGATACTACTCCCCCCATCCATGAGTACCTTAGTGAACTTATAACCTCCCACCTGAGGCGCCACCACCAACGCCAGATGACCCGGATTGTCAACCCGGGGCGGATGATCTTCTCTACTCCACACGATTGGCTGCTTAGACCAGCGCAAGTAACGGGCTACCGCCGGTTCAACGGAGCTCACTGCCCTCTTATGAAGCTTCTGATCGCGCTTGTCCATGCTAGTGGTGAAGACGTGATACTGCCCGCTATTCAATTGCTTTGGGTTGCTCTGATAACCCGACTGCTGCTATTGCTGCTGATTGCCCTGATGATTATAACCACCCTGGTTGCCCTGATTACCTTGATTGTTATGTCCACCCTGATTACCGTGGAATCCTGAACCGGAATTTCCTCCGCCATAACCCGGCCATGAGATCCGGGGCCTGAACCGCCACCCGGTCCATGATCATACCGAAAAGAATCAGAATTTTTGAAATCTTGCATGATGTAACAATCTTTCCAAAGGTGCGTGGACGGGTTCTCCTTTGTCCCGTGCTTTGGGCAAGGCTGGTTCAACAGATAAGACAGGCGATCCAGGTCAGGACTTGGCCCTCCACCATGCTGGGGCGGTTTACCCTTACGCCGCTGGCCCTTGTCATGTGTGTTGGTATTAGCCACAAAGTCCAAACTGTGGTCCGCTTTACGCTTGCTGCGGTTTCCATGACCCGCCAGGTTGTGGTGCTGCCCCTTGGCGTTGCCGCTCCTTTTTCCCTTCCCTGCCTTATCATCGTCAGACTCGGGATCCTTGGTACTATCAGAGTCGGCATACTTCACCAGAGCGGCCATGAGAGTTCCCATGTCATTACAATGACGTTTGAGCCGTCCCAACTTCAACTTCAGGGGTTCAAACCGGCCATTGCCTTCCAATGTTAAAACTGCGGTATCAGCGTTGATGCGGTCCAATGAATGCAAAATCTCTGAAACCCGGCGCACCCAACGGGTTGTTGACTCTCCTTCTTCCTGGACACAGGCAGCTAAGTCCACAATCGACATGGGCTGCTTGCATGTATCCTTGAAATTCTGGATAAACCGGGCTCTCAACTCGGCCCATGACCTGATAGAATTAGCCGGTAAGCTCTTCAACCAAGTGCGGGCCGTCCCCTCTAGCATCACGGTGAAGTATTTTGCACACGCCGCATCGTCCACATCCAGCATCTCCATGGCCATCTCACAGCTTTCGACCCATGTCTCAGGAGACAAATCGGCGGTGTAATTCGGCACCTTGTGCGGGGCTTTGAAATCCTTGGGCAGGTGCACATTGCACAACGCTGGGACAAGACACGGTACTTCCAAAGAACTAGAAGTAACTCCTGGTTCCACCGACGTGGTTGGACGAGCCAGAGTAAGCTGACGGGCTTCATGCCGCGCCGCTAACTCGGCCTCTCTACGTGCCCGAGCCCGATCCACCACCTCCCGAGCATCACCAGCACCACCCGCCGGGTTGTTACCACGGGGCGGATCTCGGTTCCGTGCGTTGCTTGACACTGCCGGTTCATCCATACGCCTGCTGTAACTCCGGCTTGGGCGGGGAATGGAATGGATCCGATCGCGACTATATGAATAAGCCTCCTGCTGAACCAAAGATGTCTGAAGAAGCTCCCTAACCCGATGCGTCTCGACCGCCGCCGGAGACTCGCCTTCAATCGGGATGGCCGCCAGCCGTGAAGCGGCAGCGACAATGTTGTCCATCAGGTTAGAGTAATGACCTGGTGGTGTCGGGACATGCTGTGTCACAATGTTGTTCTGGCGACGCGGATCCACCGAACGCGGCTGAACCGGTGCCCCCGCTCCAGGCGCCTCCGCCCGGTTTACCACCGGCGGATTACTGGTCCCTGCTCCTGGGGTATTAAAGAGGTTCCTAGCTTCATAAACCGGCGGCAGGCGAGATCGGTACCTCCTCTTTAGGACATCGTTCGACGCGCTCTGATCCAGCATAAGCCGGTAAGCCTGTGCATCCAATGCGGCCCGTTCCGCAGCCATCCTGGTATCCTCTGCTGCCAGGTCGGCCTTGGCCTGGGTGATCCGATCTTTCACCTTCACGATCTCCGCATTATGTGCGTCTTGGTCCGCCGGGTTAACCTCCGCCATCAGCGTTGCCAAAGCGTCAAACAAATCAGACAGAACCTGAGCCGGTGGTCGCATAGGGCCTCCTACCGCAGCCGCTGTCGCCGCTGTCGACCCAGAAATCACCGCCGCTGCGGTCGAAGAGTGGAGCGCTGGTTGTGTACCGGCCATGAAGATCGCAACCCGGTTTGGCAGATCAAAGGGGTCCGAAATACTGTCGCCATCGGAACTGCCCTCAATCCGGCCATCTTGCAACTGATATAACGATTCGGTCTCTCCAGTCGATGACTCATCGTTGGAATAAACGACGGTTTCACCACCAGTGTCCGATCTATCCTCAGATTCCCCTCCGTGGATGACTCCCACGAAGGCACGCTACAGGCTTGACCCGGGCAGATCTCGCACGCTGAGCCGTTTCGACGAGGTCGGTGCAGATGTCCGGCTCAGGGCCCGGCTCGCTGATCTTGCCAATGAAAACGTGTATGCCACCAAAGGGGACCCGGTACCCGTACTCGATTGAGCCGGCCTTGGGGCCCCGGCCTGCATCGTCGATGTAGAGCTTGCCGCGACGACTCTTGGTCATCCGGCCTACAGCATAGCCCTTGAGTCCTTCGAAGCTGCCCTCTAAGAACTCGAAACCATCGTGCGATAGCCCCACGGTGAGCGCCAACTGTCGTGGTTTTGTCACGGCAGATGTCCTAGAGAAAGGACTTAGTTGTGGAACCATCGCTACGGGTTAACTTAAAGGGGTTAAAGCGGACAAGGGACGCAAGAGAGTTTATATTGGTTCGGCCCCTTACGATGAAGGTAAAAGCCTACGATCCAGTTGTTGTGGGATTGCTTGGGTTTCGATGACCAGGGAGCGAATACGCTTTACCTGAGTCTCGAGTTGTTGTCTGTTGTTCTTGAACCGCCGCCGAGTCGTCCCCTTATATACATGGGTTGACGCCCGTCGGTTTACAGAATCCCGAGGCTGGCTCATAAACGTGTCCGGCTCGGTCTCTGCTCTTTCTATCTTACAACACAAGTTTACATATCAATACCGGTTTATGTCAACAGGCCTTAAACCGGCTCCAGGCCCTGGGCCTTCATAAAGCGTCACCGTCTGTCTTCATGGGCTTTAGATATAATGAACTACTTATGGGGTTAACCCGGCCTCTCCTGGCCGGTTTACACCCAGTAGTAATATCCCCAACAGAACCTGTTGAGTATGCTTACGAGGATCAAGCTTTCGACAACTCTGAGAATTTTGCAGGCAAGATGACCATTACCCTCGATATCACTTCTATCTTTGCTTGCTAGTTGTTCGCTCTATCGCTATGCTTGCGCTATCTACCACTTGTTTATCATGCCTCCCATATTGCCATGTCAAGCCTCTAACCATCCTTTCCTAGCAAACCGTTGTTTGGCTAAGTTACCGCTTTTGCTCAGCCCTTCTTATAGCGTTGCTAGTTGCAGGTGAAGATGAGGTTGGTTCCATGTTGGAACATGGATATTTTGGGATATCACAATATCTCTTATTTAATTAATGCATATATATATACCTGGTAAAGGGTGGAAGACTCGGCCTTATGCCTGGTGTTTTGTTCCACTCTTGCCGCCTTAGTTTCCGTCATACCGGTGTTATGTTCCTTGATTTTGTGTTCCTTGCGCGGTTGGGGTTATGGGACCCCCTTGACAGTTTGCTTTGAATAAAACTCCTCCAGCAAGGCCCAACCTTGGTTTTACATTTTCCTCACCTAAGCCTTTCCCATG
>NC_057805.1:450953663-450995990 GCF_018294505.1 Triticum aestivum | reverse complement strand
GTGTTGGTCCAAACTAGAGCACCGTGCGGGACCGTCCCTTGGCAACTTGGGTTATGTTGGTACTTGTACGCTTAGCTTATCCGGTGTGCCCTGAGAACGAGATATGTGCAGCTCCTATCGGGATTTGTCGGCACAGTCGGGTGGTCTTGCTGGTCTTGTTTTACCATTGTCGAAATGTCTTGTAACCGGGATTCCAAGACTGATCGGGTCTTTCCGGGAGAAGGAATATCCTTCGCTGATCGTGAGAGCTTGTGATGGGCTAAGTTGGGACACCCCTGCAGGGTATTATCTTTCGAAAGCCGTGCCCACAGTTATGTGGCAGATGGGAATTTTTTAATGTCCGGTTGTAGAGAACTTGACACTGGACTTAATTAAAAAGCATCAACCGCGTGTGTAGCCGTGATGGTCTCTTTTCGGCGGAGTCCGGGAAGTGAACACGGTTTGGGTTATGTTTGAATGTAAGTAGTTTCAGGATCACTTCTAGCTTCACGACCGTTGCGTTGCTTCTCTTCTTGCTCTTCTTTGCGCATGTTAGCCACCATATTTGCTTAGTGCTTGCTGCAGCTCCACCTCATTACCCCACCCTTCCTATAAGCTTAAACAGTCTTGATCTCGCGGGTTTTGAGATTGATGAGTCCTCGTGACTCACAGATACTACCAAAACAGTTGCAGGTGCCGAGGATACCAGTGCAGGTGATGCAACCGAGCTCAAGTGGGAGTTCGACGAGGACCTTGGTCATTACTACGTTTGTTTCCCAGATGATCAGTAATGGGGCCCAGTTGGGACAATCGGGGATCTAGCATTTGGGGTTGTCTTCCTTTTATTTGGATTTGTCCGTAGTCGGACCATATGTGTGTACTCTGATTGATGTATGACTTATTTATGTATTGTGTGAACTGACGATTGTAAGCCAACTCTTTATCCCATTCTTGTTCAGTACATGGGATTGTGTGAACATGACCCTTCTTGCGACTAAACCACCATGCGGTTATGCCTCTAAGTCGTGCCTCGACACGTGGGAGATATAGCCGCATCATGGGCGTTACATGGTAGATCAGTAAGAGACATCATAGATCGCACCATATCTAATAGAGTACGGTTACGATGTTCGGACACACCATTACGCTGTGGTGTTCCAGGTGGCGTGAGTTGTGAAACTATTCCACATTGTTTTTAAATTAAGGCCAAACTCGTAACTCAAATATTCGACTCCACGATCAAATCGTAGAAACTTTATTTTCTTGTTACGACGATTTTCCGTTTCACTCTGAAATTCTTTGAACTTTTCAAATGTTTCAGACTTATATTTCATTAAGTAGATATACCCATATCTGCTTAAATCATCTATGAAGGTTAGAAAATAATGATACCCGCCGCATGCCTTAACACTCATTGGACCGTATACATCGGTATGTATTATTTCCAATAAGTCATTAGCTCGCTCCATTGTTCCAGAGAATGGAGTTTTAGTCATCTTGCCCATGAGGTATGGTTCGCAAGTATGAAATGATTCATAATCAAGTGATTCCAAAAGTCCATCTGCATGGAGTTTTTTCATGCGCTTTATACCAATGTGACCTAAACGGCAGTGCCACAAGTATGTTGCACTATCATTATTTACTTTGCATCTTTTGGCATCAATATTATGAATATGGGTATCACTACGATCGAGATTCAATAAACCATTCACATTGGGTGTATGACCATAGAAGGTTTTATTCATGTAAATAGAACAACGATTATTCTCTGACTTAAATGAATAGCCGTATCGCAATAAACATGATCCAATCATATTCATGCTCAAAGCAAACACCAAATAACATTTATTTAGGTCCAACACTAATCCCGTAGGTAGAGGGAGTGTGCGATGGTGATCTTATCAACCTTGGAAACACTTTCAACACCCATCGTCACCTCGCCATTAACTAGTCTCTGTTCATTTTGCAACTCCTGTTTTGAGTTAGTAATCTTAGCTACTGAACCGGTATCAAATACGTAGGGGTTACTACGAACACTAGTAAAATACACATCAATAACATGTATATCAAATATACATTTGTTCACTTTGCCATCCTTCGTATCCGCCAACTATCTGGGGTAGTTACGCTTCTAGTGACCATTCCCTTTGCAGCAAAATCACTCAGTTTCAGGCTTGGGTCCAGTTTTGGGCTTCTTCCCGGGAGTGGCAACTTGCTTGCCATTCTTCTTGAAGTTCCCTTTCTTTCCCTTGCCCTTTTTCTTGAAACTAGTGGTCTTGTTAACCATCAACACTTGATGATCTTTCTTGATTTCTACCTATGCGGCCTTAAGCATTGCGAAGAGCTCAGGAATTGTTTTCGTCATCCCATGCATATTATAGTTCATCACGAAGTTATAGTAGCTTGGTGATAGTGACTAGAGAACTCTGTCAATCACTATCTTATTTGGAAGATTAACTCCCACTTGATTCGAGCGATTGTAGTACCCAGACATTCTGAGTACATGCTCACAGGCTGAGCTATTCTCATCCATCTTGTAGGCGAAGTACTTGTCATAGGTCTCATACCTCTTAACACAGGCATGAATCTGAAATACCAATTTTCAGCTCTTGGAACGTCTCATATGCTCCGTGGCGTTCAAAACGTTTTTGAAGTCCCGGTTCTAAGCCGTAAAGCATGGTGCACTAAACTATCATGTAGTCATCATATTGAGTTTGCCAAACGTTCATAACGTCTGCATCTGCTCCTGCAATAGGTCTGTCACCTAGTAGTGCATCAAGGACATAATTCTTCTGTGCAGCAATGAGGATAATCCTCATACCACGAACACAGTCCCATCATTGCTACTATCATATTTCAACTTATTTTTCTCTAGGAACATATCAAAAAAATAAGGGAGCTATATCACTAGTGAAGAACTGGGCTATAGAACCGGTTCGTAAGGCCCTTTAGTGCCGGTTCTGTAACCGGCACTAAAGGGTGGGGACTAAAGGTCCCCCTTTAGTACCAGTTCCGCACGAACCGCCGCTAAAGGGCCACCACGTGGCACGAGCCAGCGCCGGGGGCGGGGAGCCCTTTAGTACCGGTTGGTAACACCAGGCGGTACTAAAAGGTTTGGGGGGTTTGGGGTTCATGATTTCTTTTTGCTTTAATTTTGTGTTTTCCATTTAATTCTTTTTCGTTTGCTGGCATTTTACGATACTACATATTGTACACGTTATGCATATGTATAAATAGAATTTCTCGTAGAACCGATCATATATATATATATATATATATATATATATATCATCGAATGTCTCACAACCAACATTCACACATACACATGTGTATATATACAATTAGGTATATACAATTTCTCCTACATGTTGCCTTTGGAGTCAGTGGCATTTGCCTTGGTGCCTTTGGAGCACGATGACAATTGGGAGTCATTCATGGGGGCGGTAGCGGGTAATGGTATTCTCCATTGGGATCTATGACCTGGTCGAGCAAAAATCCCGCTATTTTCTCTTGAAGTGCTTGTATGCGCTCCGCTGGTAGGAGCTTATCCCGCATATCATTGAACTTTTCAGAAGGAGATCAATATGCATGTATTAGTTGTGTGATTAGATATCGATAATGATGTAAATTGTGAATAGTTTTCTGGCAAACGTACACATAGCTGTCTATCAGATTTGCTCCTTTCGGACGCCATCATGCAAATGTTCTCGCAAACATAGTTTGCACACACTTCAGTCCCCGGCGCCTGCTTCAGGGCCTTTACGAGAATAGAATTTAATCAGATAATAATTAATCAAGCATGATAATTAATGGTATTGAAACAAGAATTAAAGAGATGGTAGCTAGCTAGTACTACTTAATTACTTACCTTGGGTCGAAACCAATACAACTTTTTTTCCATTGGCCTGGAGTCACGTTGATGAACTTTTCCCAAGCTCTGCCCGCCGGCAAAGAAAATGAATATAGGAGTTATTAAATAGTTGATATCAGGAAATGACGAACTAAAGAGGCCGACATATAGTTAATAATGATTGAAATTACCTCTCGACTATCCCCTTCAAGATTGAGTAGTCACTTTGCTTTTTAAGTAGTGAGTCCAGTACTTCAACTGTTCCTTCTTCAACTTTAATGACTAACAAGATCAAGTGGTAACTGCATGCGCACACGTTTGCATGTCTTGATTAAGCGGGCATGTGCATAACACTCATCAACTACCCTAAACCCTATACACTTAATTATTAACATCTAGCTAGCTAGTAAGCAAAAACAGAATTTGTAGTACAAGACAGTGTGACTCACCGGAAGTTGTAAGGAAGTAGTATGTCTTCATTGGTATTGAGGCGCTTCAAGAACTCTAGCATGTTTTTCTCTACATCTGCTCGATACCATTCCAATTTCCATGTGTCTTCATTAATGGTATTTGGGTCAATGAACCCAATGCCATAGCGTCCAGCTTTTTTCATTTCATACATCTTCATCCTGAATAATACCATAGAAAAGAATATAGTGAGGATAATTATAGGTAATGATCGATCAATGAGCACTACAGCTAGCTTGAGACTTAAATTACAGAAAGAAATCACTTACAGACAATAGCAACTGACGAGAGATTTGTCGACTGCTTCTTGATTGAATAACTGAAATAGTTCTGTATACTCAATGGACAGAGCTAGCGCATGGAAGTAATGGTCTGCATTGACTTTCACCATGAGGGACTCTCGATTGGAACTCTTGGTAATTTTCATGTACCATTCATGCAAATCATACATTCTCATTGGGAGGTTCTTGACCTCCTCAGGCTTGACCAAAGGTTCGCCGCGGACATATTTCCGTTTTATGTCCTCCTCTCTAAGCGGAGACATGGGCTCAATCTCGAGGAGTTGTCCAACAGTGATGTCGAGCTCTTCAGCATGCCTTCTATGCTCGTCAGTTATTACCAGCTGATCGGCGCGGGTACTCGCATGTGTTGGTACAATGAGCGGGGTGATCGATTGCACCACCTGTTCTCCCAGCTGGAGAACGGTTTTCCCGCTTTTTTGGCAGCTGCTTGGCTCGAGCTCGAGCTCTACTCCTTCTTTTGTTGTGCTCGATGGGCCTTCTTGATTTGACGCTCATAGTCTGAGTCAACAGGCTTGGGAGCTGGTACTTTAGCCATACGAATAAAGTGTTCCACGGCTTCCTCAGCCACTTTCTCCTTTGACGGCGGTGGCGGTTTCGGTCCAAAATGGGCGTCCACTTGGGCCTTCACTATGGCTTCATTTTGCTCTTTGGTCATGTCGTAAGGCCTCTTCGGAAGAGGGGTGAGGCTTGGACCATATTGAAATCGCTTGCCTCCACCTGTACCTCCTGTAACTTGACTTGTACCGCTACGCACCACAGCTGCGGCGGCTCTCTTCCATTGTTGCTGAGGTGGCGGAGACGGCTGCCGTGGCTGACTTGGAGCAGGAGGAGTGGGCTGACGCGGTGCCGGACTTGGAGCAGGAGGAGTGGCCTGACGCGGTGCCGGACTTGGAGGAGGAGGAGTGGCCTGACGCGTTGGCGGACTTTAAGGAGCAGGACTCTACTAAGGCGGTGGCTGATGACTTGGAGAAGCGGGAGTCTGCTGACGCGGTGGCGGACTTCGAGGAGGAGTCGGCTGACGCGGTGTCGGTGGCCTTCGAAAGATGATGCAATCCTTTCTCCATAGGATGATACGATGTATGGCCTCTCCTAGTGTGTGTTCCTCGTCACCTCCAGGAATGTCAAGCTCTAGCCCCGAATATTGGTGCACCACCTCATCAACCACTACACGAGCATAGCCAGCTGGAATCGGGTTGCAATGTAAGGTTGCTTTGGGGGGATTTGTATAAGCAACGGCGTCCGCCACCTTCATGCATATGTTCTTCATTTTGAAGTGTAGCTCACAATTAGTGTTCTCCATGATGTCATCCACAGGGTATCTATCCAGCAGTGCGTCGCCCGGGGCGGAACCCACACTACTTCTCGGCATGGATGGGACGGTGCTATCCAATGTTGGATCATCCGCTAGCCGCTGCTGAGACCCCCTTTCCTGGCTAAGTGAGTCGATCTGCTACTGCTGCCGCTGGAATTTGAGTGGCAACTCCGCGTGCGCTGATTCTAGGCCTTGAAGGAATTTGCTTCCTTCTTCCTCTGCTCCTCCTCCAGCTTCCTCTTCTTCTCCTCCTCCATCTCCCTTCTCGGACGGCTTCTGTAGTCGGTGTTCTAGTCCGGAAACCCCTTGTCGGTGTCAAAACAGGCAGACCTCGGGTAGGGGGTCCCGAACTGTGCGTTTAAGGATCGAAGGTAACAGGAGGCAAGGGACACAATGTTTACCCAGGTTCGGGCCCTCTCGATGGAGGTAATACCCTACTTCTTGCTTGATTGATTTTGATGAGTATAGGGGTTACAAGAGTTGATCTACCTCGAGATCGTAGTGGCTAAACCCTAGATGTCTAGCATGTATGTTTATGATTTCCTCTACGGACTAAACCCTCCGGTTAATATACACATCGGAGGGGGCTAGGGTTGTACAGAGTCGGTTTATAGAGAAAGGAATCTTCATATCCGCATGCCCAGCTTGCCTTCCACGTCAAGGAGAGTCCTATCCGGTCCCGGGAGAGAGCCTTCTATCTTGCATCTTCACGGCCCATGAGTCCGGCCCACGTCGTATAGCCCGGATGCCGAAGGACCCCGTAATCCAGGACTCCCTCAGTAGCCCCTGAACCTGGCTTCAATGACGACGTATCCGGCGCGCAAATTGTCTTTGGCATTGCAAGGCGGGTTCCTTCTCCGAACACTTCAAAGCAGCTCTCTGAACAAGAGATCTATATCCGGCACTGTACAATAGGTTAATCTTCCAACCATAAAAAAGCATAACACTTAAAATATATCCATCGACGGCCCTTTTCCGGCGGAACGCCACGTTTGGTCTTGCTATCATCTCGAACCATTTTTTGGGCCTCCCGCTTTGCGTTTCAACACACAACTTCCACTGACATGTCTTGTCAAGGCAGAGACCGTATCCCCTCATTGCGGGATTCTCATCAATACAGATTTGGGTAATCCAACCATGCCGTTCGCACGACCCCTTGGGAATAGGCGAGTTTTAATGCTCGTGGGGGAGACGCTCTATATTCACTGTCTTTATAAGGGGATAAGAATCCACCTCTTCACCCCACGCCTTATTCCTCCTCAGCCCATCCGCCCTCGAGCTCCAATCTTTTTCCGTCCCAAAAAACACTCTTGCCATGTCCGGATCTGGAGCGTAGGGCAAGTGGATGGCTTCCTCCGTTATGGAGGAGAACATCAACGAGCTCTGGGAAGTGGGGTATTTAGCCAAGGAAATCGCCCACCGACTTCCGGCCAAGAGGCAGATCGTCCCTACCCCGGAGCCCAACGAGAGAATTTCGTAATGCAGTCTGTCTCACATCCCCCCAGCAATCCTCATCTTCGGGGAATTCGCTGGATCCAAACGGGATGGACAGCGAGTCGTCTCCGCCGGCCTCCTCCCCCAATGCTACGGACATTGCCGAGGTAGTGTCCCGAAAGTTCCATCTGGGCCAGGGAGAGGTGCGGGGAGCCACCAAGGTGACGTCAGAGGGCGATATCCCAGCTGCCGATAACATGGGGGAATCGACCCCCATGGAAACTGATGTTGGGGGCCATACCCAATTCGGCCCCCAACCGAATGTTATTCCGGAGACCCACACGGCTCCGGGATCAGGTGAGCGGCCTCCTTTGAAGGAAGGGGGTGTGCAAATTCCACCGGCAACCTCTGTCCATCCAGAGGCACCGGATACTCTGATGGAAGCACTTCAGAGTGCCATCATTGTAGAAGAACATCGTACCCTTATGGGTACGGTGGTTGAGAGAGTTCGGTCCGCCAAAAGCGGATTGAACGAGGCCTACACTAGCCTTCTAAGAGGCTTTGAGGTAAGTAGTATAATGCCTTTTGAGCTATATAAGGAAAAATATCTGAGTATAGATAGTAGCCCCTGAGACTCTGTTCGGTGTTCATAAAGAAAGGCCGAACAGAGGATCAAATAACTCATACGAGGTATTAACATACGTATCTATTTGAACCGAACAGGCTGCGATGCAGGCATCGGCTACTCATGCCACCAAAGCGTTCGAGCTAAGGCGGAAGCTAGCTGAAAAGCAAGGTATGTGATACCAAAAATGCCTCCGAAAGTAATATCAGCAATAATTTTCCAGCTGAATGAGTGTTATAATTTTGCTCACATCTGACGCGTCCGAGGTCGAGACCCTCAAGGGCGCACTGGCCGAGGCCAAGAAAGAGGCGGAGGAGGAACGAGCCGCCCGCCTAAAACAGGAATCAATGGTGTCCGAAGTCCAGCAAGAGCTTAAGGATGCTATAAGCAAATATGAGTCCTTAGAGCACCAAGTTTCGGATCAAAAATCCGAACTTGCCAAGGCCCTCGAAAATGCTCAGGAGGCCCGGACAGAAGCCCAAAACACCTGCCAGGAGATCCAGGAGGCGAAGAAAATTGCGGCTGGTAAGGCCTTTAATATGCAGAGCAGATTCGTGAGGGAAAAATACATCTTACTGACCTGGGTTTGGAGTTCTTCAGGAGCGTTTGCGGATCTGCCCCAGAGTGTTGCTGATCCGGCAGAGTTCTTCCGAGCCGAAGAGGGGAGCTCAACGGAAAAATTGTTCTGGTCGCAATACCTTGCGCGAGAGCATCCAGTGCCCCTTAGCGATCAGCTGAAACAACTGATCGAACTGCATAGGATGGTCGAGCTGGCTATGAAGGATTTCATAATCCGTCTATGGCCTGCCGAATCCATACCCAACAACTACTTTGGGCTCGTGAAGCGGCTGGTCAATGCATGCCCCCGACTTGACGCCATGAAGCGATCGGTCTGCATCGAAGGTGCGTGGATGGCCTTCGCCCGCGTCAAGGTGAAGTGGGCAAAGATGAATGCCGTCAAGCTCGCGACCGAGGGACCGCCTACAGGCAAAGAGCATCGTACACCGGAGCGGTATTTCCATAATGTCCTGGAGGGATCCCACATTGTAGAGGGCCAGTATTCAAAGGACATCATGTTTGAATGAATGTATCTATCTTGTCTGATCATGTATTATGAAACAAGGCTGGTGTATGATATATTACTTGTTTCTCTTTAAAATACTTCCACCTGTGCGACCGTTTACGCTATTTGAGAGTTGGCCAGTCTTCGTCTTCAGCCCCCACGTAGATAGTACGGGGGTGTTCGGGATAGTGCTACCTCTTGAGCATGCGTTGGTTTTCCCTTGAAGAGGAAAGGGTGATGCAGCAAAGTAACGTAAGTATTTCACTCAGTTTTTGAGAACCAAGGTATCAATCCAGTAGGAGGCCACACGCAAGTCCCTCGTACCTACACAAACAAATAAGAACCTTGCAACCAACGCGATAAAGGGGTTGTCAATCCCTTCATGACCACTTGCAAAAGTGAGATCTGATAGAGATGATAAGATAATATTTTTGGTATTTTTATAATAAATATTAAAAGTAAAGATTGCAAAATAAACGGTGACAGAAATAGCTAGTTGTCGGGAGATTAATATGATGGAAGATAGACCCGGGGGCCATAGGTTTCACTAGTGGCTTCTCTCAAGATAGCATAAGTATTACGGTGGGTGAACAAATTACTGTCGAGCAATTGATAGAATTGAGCATAGTTATGAGAATATCTAGGCATGATCATGTATATAGGCATCACGTCCGCAACAAGTAGACCGGCTCCTGCCTGCATCTACTACTATTAATCCACACATCGTCCGCTATCCAGCATGCATCTAGAGTATTAAGTTCATAAGAACAGAGTAACGCATTAGGTAAGATGACATGATGCAGAGGGATAAACTCAAGCAATATGATATAAACCCCATCTTTTTATCCTCGATGGCAACAATACAATACGTGTCGTTTCCCCTACTGTCACTGGGATCGAGCACCGCATGATTGAACCCAAAACTAAGCACTTCTCCCATTGCAAGAAAGATCAATCTAGTAGGCCAAACCAAACTGATAATTAGAAGAAACTTGCAAAGATAACCAATCATACATAAAATAATTCAAAGAAGATTCAAATATTGTTCATAGATAATCTTGATCATAAACCCACAATTCATCGGATCTCGGCAAACACACCGCAAAAATAATTACATCGAATAGATCTCCAAGAAGATCGAGGAGAACTTTGTATTGAGTTCCAAAGAGAGAGAAGAAGCCATCTAGCTAATAACTATGGACCTGAAGGTCTGAGGTAAACTACTCACACATCATCGGAGAGGCAATGGTGTTGATGTAGAAGCCCTCCATGATCAATGCCCCCTCCGGCGGAGCACCGGAAAAGGCCCCAAGATGGGATCTCATGGGTACAGAAGGTTGCGGCAGTAGAAATAGGGTTCCGTGGTGCTCCTGGATGGTTTCGGGGTATGTAGGTATATATAGGAGGAATAAGCAGGTCGGTGGAGCCACGAGGGGCCCATGAGGGTGGGGGGCGCGCCCAGGGGGCAGGCGCGCCTCCCTGCCTCGTGGCCTCCTTGGTGATTTCTTGACGTTCACTCCAAGTCCTCTGGATCACATTTGTTCCAAAAATAACTCTCCCAAAGGTTTCATTCCATTTGGACTCCATTTGATATTCCTTTTCTGTGAAACACTGAAATAGGAAAAAAAAACAGCAATTTGCACTGGGCCTTGGGTTAATAGGTTAGTCCCAAAAATAATATAAAAGTGTAAAATAATGCCCATTAAACATCCAAAACAGAATATATAATAGCATGGAGCAATCAAAAATTATAGATATGTTGGAGACGTATCAAGCATCCCCAAGCTTAATTCCTGCTTGTCCTCGAGTAGGTAAATGATAAAAACAGAATTTTTGATGTGGAATGCTACTTAGCATATTCTTCAATGTAATTTTCTTTATTATGGCATGAATGTTAAGATCCGAAAGATTCAAGATAAAAGTTTAATATTGACATAAAAATAATAATACTTCAAGCATACTAACAAAGCAATCAATGCTTCTCAAAATATCATGGGCAAAGAAAGTTATCCCTACAAAATCATATAGTCTGGCTATGCTCTATCTTCATCACACAAAGTATTTAATCATGCACAACCTCGATGACAAGCCAAGCAATTGTTTCATACTTTTGATGTTCTCAAACTTTTTCAATCTTCACGCAATACATGAGCGTGAGCCATGGACATAGCACTATATGTGGAATAGAATGCTGGTTGTGGAGAAGACAAAAAGGAGAAGATAGTCTCACATCAACTAGGCGTATCAACGGGCTATGGAGATGCCCATTAATAGATATCAATGTGAGTGAGTAGGGATTGCCATGCAATGGATGCACTAGAGCTATAAGTGTATGAAAGCTCAACAAAAGAAACTAAGTGGGTGTGCATCCAACTCGCTTGCTCATGAAGACCTAGGGCATTTTTGAGGAAGCCCATCATTGGAATATACAAGCCAAGTTCTATAATGTAAAATTCCCACTAGTATATGAAAGTGACAACATAGGAGACTCTCTATCATGAAGATCTTGGTGCTACTTCGAAGCACAAATGTGGTAAAAGGATAGTAACATTGTCCCTTCTCTTTTTTCTCTCATTTTTTATTTTTTTATTTGGGCCTTTTTCTCCTTTTTTATGGCCTCCTTTTTTCCTCTCTTTTTTCTTTTTTATTTTTCATCCGGAGTCTCATCCCGACTTGTGGGGGAATCATAGCCTCCATCATCCTTTCCTCACATGGGACAATGCTCTAATAATGATGATCATCACACTTTTATTTACTTACAACTCAATACTTAGAACAAAAATATGACTCTATGTGAATGCCTCCGGCGGGGCACTGGGATATGCAATGAATAAAGAGTGACATGGATGAAAATTATGAACGGTGGCTTTGCCACAAATACGATGTCAACTACATGATCATGCAAAGCAATATGACAATGATGAAGCGTGTCATAGTAAAAAGAATGGTGGTAAGTTGCATGGCAATATATCTCGGAATGGCTATGGAAATGCCATAATAGGTAGGTATGGTGGCTGTTTTGAGGAAGGTATATGGTGGGTGTATGATACCGGCGAAAGGTGCGCGGTATTAGAGAGGCTAGCAATGGTGGAAGGGTGGGCGTGCGTATAATTCATGGACTCAACATTAGTCATAAAGAACTCACATGCTTATTGCAAAAATCTATTAGTTATTGAAACGAAGTACTACGCGCATGCTCCTGGGGGGATACATTGGTAGGAAAAGACCATCGCTCGTCCCCGACCGCCACTCATAAGGAAGACAATAAATAAATAAATCATGGTCCGACTTCATCACATAACGGTTCACCATACGTGCATGTTACGGGAATCACAAACTTTAACACAAGTATTTCTCAAATCCACAACTACTCAACTAGCATGACTCTAATATCACCATCTTCATATCTCAAAACAAGTATCAAGTATCAACCTTATCTTAGTATTCAATGCACTTTAAAGTTTTTATCTTGGATGCCAATCATATTAGGACTAAATTTATAACCAAAGCAAATTACCATGCAGTTCTAAAGGACTCTCAAAATAATATAAGTGAAGCATGAGAGATCAATTATTTTTATCAAATAAAACCACCGCCGTGCTCTAAAAGATATAAGTGAAGCACTAGAGCAAAAACTATATAGCTCAAAAGATATAAGTGAAGCATAAAGAGTATTCTAATAAATTCTGATTAATGTGTGTCTCTCCCAAAAGGTGTGTACAGCAAGGATGATTGTGGTAAACTAAAAAGCAAAGACTCAAATCATACAAGACGCTCCAAGCAAAACACATATCATGTGGTGAATAAAAATATAGCTCCAAGTAAAGTTACCGATGGAAGTAGACAAAAGAGGGGATGCCTTCCGGGGCATCCCCAAGTTTAGGATTTTGGTTGTCCTTGTATTTTACCTTGGGGTGCCTTGGGCATCCCCAAGCTTAGGCTCTTGCCACTCCTTGTTCCATAATCCATCAAATCTTTACACAAAACTTGAAAACTTCACAACACAAAACTTAACAGAAAATCTCATGAGCTCCGTTAGCAAAAGAAAACAAAACACCACTTTAAGGTACTGTAATGAACTCATTCTTTATTTATATTGGTGTTAAACCTACTGTATTCCAACTTCTCTATGGTTCATAAGCTCCATTACTAGCCATAGATTCATCAAAATAAGCAAACAACACACGAAAAACAGAATCTGTCAAAAACAGAACAGTCTGTAACAATCTGTATCTAACGCAAACTTCTGTAACTCAGAAAAAATCTACCAAAATAGTACGACCTAGATAATTTGTTTATTGATCTACTTCAATTGGAATCAGTATTTTATCACGTTCTGGTGATTTTTAACAATTGTTTTCGTGAACAGAAAGTTTCTGGAATTTTCAGCAAGATCAAATAACTATCATCCAAGAAGATCCTATAGGTTTAACTTGGCACAAACACTAATTAAAACATAAAAACACATCTAACCAGAGGCTAGATCAAATATTTATTACTAAACAGAAACAAAAAGCAAGAAAATAAAATAAGATTGGGTTGCCTCCCAACAAGCGCTATCGTTTAATGCCCCTAACTAGGCATTGATAATTTTAATGATGCTCACATGAAAGACAAGAATTGAAGCACAAAGAGAGCATTATAAAACACGTGATAAACACATCTAAGTATAACATACTTCCTATGAATAGGAATTTTATAAGCAAACAAATTATCATAGCAAGCAAAAACTAGCATAAGCAAGGAAGTGGAAATAAACAATAGCAATCTCAACATAACGAGAGGTAATTTAGTAACATGAAAATTTCTACAACCATATTTTCCTCTCTCATAATAATTACATGTAGGATCATAGGCAAATTCAAAAAAATAGCTATCACATAACATATTCTCAACACGATCCACATGCATGCGAAGTTGACACTCTTCCAAAATAGTGGGATTATCATTAATTAAAGTCATGACCTCTCCAAACCCACTTTTATCAAAAATTTCATAAGATTGAACATTCTCCAAATATGTGGGATCTAAAGTTGACACTCTTCAAAACCCACTTTCAATATTATTGCAAACACTATTATCAATCTCCTATTCATCATGGGGTTTAAATAAATTTTCAACATCATAAGAAGAATCACCCCAATCATGATCGTTGCAACAAGTAGTAGACATAGCAAAACTAGCATCCCCAAGCTTAGGGTTTTGCATATTATTAGCACAATTGAAATTAAGAGAATTTATAGTAAAATCATTGCTCATGCTTTTTATTCAAGGAGCTATCGTGAACCTCTTCATAAATTTCTTCATCACAATTTTCAGATTCACGAATTTCAAGCAAAACTTCATAAAGATAATCTAGTGCACAAAACTCACTAGCAATTGGTTCATCATAATTGGATCTCTTAAAAAGATTAGCAAGCGGATGAGGATCCATAGATCTTTAGGTTCTCTGTTTAGCAATAAATAAACAACTATTCCAACCAAACGAGCAAACGAGCCCGGTAAAACATCAAAGCAAACGAAAAAGACGAACAGAAGAAGGGCGGATAAAACGGCAAGGGTGAAGTGGGGGAGAGGAAAACGAGAGGCAAATGGCAAATAATGTAATGCAAGGGATAAGAGTTTGTGATGGGTACTTGGTATGTCTTGACTTGTGTGTAGACTCCCCGGCAACGGCGCCAGAAATCCTTCTTGCTAACTCTTGAGCATGTGTTGGTTTTCCCTTGAAGAGGAAAGGGTGATGCAGCAAAGTAACGTAAGTATTTCCCTCAGTTTTTGAGAACCAAGGTATCAATCCAGTAGGAGGCCACACGCAAGTCCCTCGTACCTACACAAACAAATAAGAACCTTGCAACCAACGCGATAAAGGGGTTGTCAATCCCTTCATGGCCACTTGCAAAAGTGAGATCTGATAGAGATGATAAGATAATATTTTTGGTATTTTTATAATAAATATTAAAAGTAAAGATTGCAAAATAAACAGCGACAGAAATAGCTAGTTGTCGGGAGATTAATATGATGGAAGATATACCAGGTGGCCATAGGTTTCACTAGTGGCTTCTCTCAAGATAGCATAAGTATTACGGTGGGTGAACAAATTACTGTCGAGCAATTGATAGAATTGAGCATAGTTATGATAATGTCTAGGCATGATCATGTATATAGGCATCACGTCCGCAACAAGTAGACCGACTCCTACCTGCATCTACTACTATTACTCCACACATCGACCGCTATCCAGCATGCATCTAGAGTATTTAGTTCATAAGAACAGAGTAACGCATTAGGTAAGATGACATGATGTAGAGGGATAAACTCAAGCAATATGATATAAACCCCATCTTTTTATCCTCGATGGCAACAATACAATACATGTCGTTTCCCCTACTGTCACTGGGATCGAGCACCGCCTGATTGAACCCAAAGCTAAGCACTTCTCCTATTGCAAGAAAGATCAATCTAGTAGGCCAAACCAAACTGATAATTCAAAGAGACTTGCAAATATAACCAATCATACATAAAAGAATTCAGAGAAGATTCAAATATTGTTTATAGATAATCTTGATCATAAACCCACAATTCATCGGATCTCGACAAACACACCTCAAAAAGAATTACATCGAATAGATCTCCAAGAAGATCGAGGAGAACTTTGTATTGAGATCCAAAGAGAGAGAAGAAGCCATCTAGCTAATAACTATGGACCCGAAGGTCTGAGGTAAACTACTCACACATCATCGGAGAGGCTATGGTGTTGATGTAGAAGCCCTCCGTGATCGATGCCCCCTCCGGCGGAGCGCTGGAAAAGGCCCCAAGATGGGATCTCACGGGTACAGAAGGTTGCGGTGGTGGAAATAGGGTTTCGTGGTGCTCCTAGATGGTTTCGGGGTACGTAGGTATATGTAGGAGGAAGAAGTAGGTCGGTGGAGCCACGAGGGGCCCACGAGGGTGGGGGCGCGCCCAGGGGGCAGGCGCGCCTCCCTGCCTCGTGGCCTCCTTGGTGATTTATTGACGTCCACTCCAAGTCCTCTGGATCACGTTTGTTCCAAAAATAACTCTCCCGAAGGTTCCATTCCGTTTGGACTCTGTTTGATATTCCTTTTCTGCAAAACACTGAAATAGGCAAAAAACAGCAATTTGCACTGGGCCCTGGGTTAATAGGTTAGTCCCAACAATAATATAAAAGTGTAAAATAAAGCCCATTAAACATCCAAAACATAATATATAATAGCATGGAGCAATCAAAAATTATAGATACGTTGGAGGCGTATCAGATAGCACCTAAACACACTTGACCCAGTAATTTGGTCCGTGAAGGACGTGTTAGTCCGGCGAACTAGGCAATCGGACTATATGGCTTTATCGCTCTCACTTAGCCATAGGAGTTCTATAATAGGCGCGGCCCCTAGTATTATTTTGATTATCCGAACTTGGGTGTTGTAGATGCCCAGCCGGGTGAAGGCCGGCTATCGCGTAATGCGGACAAAATCGCAAGAGATTTATACTTAGTCCCCGAATAGCTTACCAGCTCTCGCCGCATCATGACAGTCAGTTTTTGGCTTTCTCTACTGAAGTGTTTGTCCGGATGAACTAGAAACACAATCGCAGTAGTTCTCCCTTTACTACCTTAGCCGAACAAGCGAAACGTAAGGTAGTAACCATAGGAGCCGGGCAACCAACTATTGACCAAAGACATGATTCAGAGCCGATGCATATAATGCTATATTCGGGATGCCTGATTGCACTGTGAAAGTGTTTGGACTTTTTGGTTTTTATTTTAAAATGAACGTGGCTCAATAGAGCCCCTGGCGATTTAAGTCGTACCGAGGTGTAGATGACAGTCGGAAAAAACGAAACACAGATTAAGAGTTAAGCCAATGTCGTATAGGTTGGGCTAAAAACTGTTTCCATTATAGTCTGATTGATACGTCAAAATGTATTGGCACAACTAGTGTACTAAGCAACAAGGCTATTTTACATGCCGAGTACAATGGAAAGCTGTGTGCGGGCTCTGCCGGCGGATGAGGTGGTCTTTAAAGACCCTTTAGATACTCTGCCGTGCTGATGCGCTGCCTTTCTCCTTCGTGTATTGTCCTTCGAGAGGATCATCGCTTGGTGTTGACATGATAGGTGATGTCTACTATGTAACCTTCTTCTTGTAGACGTTGTTGGGCCTCCAAGTGCAGAGGTTTGTAGGACATTAGCAAATTTCCCTTAAGTGGATGACCTAAGGTTTATCAATCCGTGGGAGGCGTAGGATGAAGATGGTCTCTCTCAAACAACCCTGCAACCAAATAACAAAGAGTCTCTTGTGTCCCCAACACACCCAATACAATGGTAAATTGTATAGGTGCACTAGTTCGGCGAAGAGATGGTGATACAAGTGCAATATGGATGGTAGATATAGTTTTTTGTAATCTGAAATTATAAAAACAGCAAGGTAACTAATGATAAAAGTGAGCGAAAACGGTATTGCAATGCTTCAAAACAAGGCCTAGGGTTCATACTTGTACTAGTGCAAGTTCTCTCAACAATAATAACATAACTGGATCATATAACTGTCCGTCAACATGCAACAAAGAGTCACTCCAAAGTCAGTAATAGTGGAGAACAAACGAAGAGATTATTGTAGGGTACGAAACCACCTCAAAGTTATTCTTTCTGGTCGATCTATTCAAGAGTCTGTAGTAAAATAACACGAAGCTATTATTTCTGTTCGATCTATCCTAGAGTTCGTACTAGAATAACACCTTAAGACACAAATCAACCAAAATCCTAATGTCACCTAGATAATCCAATGTCACCTCAAGTATCCGTGGGTATGATTATACGATATGCATCACACAATCTCAGATTCATCTATTCAACCAACACAAAGAACTTCAAAGAGTGCCCCAAAGTTTCTACCGGAGAGTCAAGACGAAAATGTGTGCCAACCCCTATGCATAAGTTCACAAGGTCACTGAACCTGCAAGTTGATCACCAAAACATACATCAAGTAGATCAGGTGAATATCCCATTGTCACCACAGGTAAGCACATGCAAGACATACATCAAGTGTTCTCAAATCCTTAAAGACTCGATCCGATAAGATAACTTCAAAGGGAAAACTCAATCCATTACAAGGGAGTAGAGGGGAAGAAACATCATAATATCCAACTATAATAGCAAAGCTCGCGGTACATCAAGATTGTGCCAAATCAAGAACACGAGAGAGAGAGAGAGATCAAACACATACCTACGGGTACATACCCTCAGCCCCGAGGGTGAACTACTCCCTCCTCGTCATGGAGAGCGTTGGGATGATGAAGATGGCCACCGGTGAGGGATCCCCCCTCCGGCAGGGTGCCGGAAAAGGGTCCCGATTGGTTTTTGGTGGTTACAGGGGCTTGCGGCGGCTAAACTCCCGATCTAGGTTTCTTTCTGGGGGTTTCTGTATTTATAGGAATTTTTGGCTTCGGTCTCATGTCAGGGGAGTCTCCGAGTCATCCACGAGATAGGGGCGCGCCCAGGGGGTAGGGCGCGCCCTCCACCCTCGTGGATGGCTTGGGACTCTTCTGGCCCAACTCTTTTACTCTGGTGGCTTCTTTGGTCCATAAAAAATCATCAAAAATTGGCACGTCAATTGGACTCCGTTTGGTATTCCTTTTCTGTAAAACTCAAAAACAAGGAAAAAACAAAAACTGGCACTGGGCTCTAGGTTAATAGGTTAGTCCCAAAAATCATATAAAACAGCATATAATGCATATAAAATATCCAAGATGGATAATATAATAGCATGGAATAATCAAACATTATAGATACGTTGGAGACGTATCAATAGGCCTCGAAAAGAGGCCTAGGCACCATTGAAAAGGTGACGTGGGTTGTAAGGAACCTGGAGAAAATAAAAAGTAAAGTAAAAAGGAAGATATAAGTGTCTGGATATGGTCTAGCCGTATTGTGGACTTTATCTTTATGATGCCTCCATCTTTGCCCATGGTATCTTTAGTGCGTAGTTATGTATGCGTGGTGCATGGTCCGTAATTTGGTTGGAGCTGAGATGGAGGCCGGATTGCTAATCGAGCTCCTGACGAGCTGGGCTGCCACCCTGTGGTGTAGTCCGGACTCGTTCAATAGTGTCCGGGGGATTGGCCGCCGATGTAATATTTGGCCGGATAAGGCCGCCCTGTACTTCCGCTGCCAAGGCCGCGGTGTGCTCCTCAGTAAGGAGGGAGCGCCATTGACTGTTATAACACCATGTGGTCCAGGCATTTTAAGTTTGAGATAAGCATAGTGCGGGACCGCATTGAAGTGAGCGAACGCGGTTCGTCCGAGCAGTGCATGATAGCCACTGCGGAAGGGGACGATGTTGAAGATCAAGTCTTTGCTTCGGAAGTTGTCCGGCGATCCGAAGACGACCTCCAATGTGATTGAGCCCGTGCAGCGGGCCTCTACACCTGGTATTACTCCTTTAAAGGTAGTTTTTGTGGGCTTGATCCTTGACAGTTCAATACCCATCTTGCGGACTGTATCCTGATATAGCAGGATAAGGCTGATGCCGCCGTCCATGAGGACTCGCATAAAGTAGAATCCATCGATGATCGGGTCGAGGACTAGTGCGGCCGAACCTCCGTGACGGATATTGGTCGGATGGTCCCGACGATCAAAAGTGATCGGATAGGCTGACCATAGGTTGAACTTAGGGGCGACTGGCTCTATCATGTAGACGTCCCTTAGCGCACGTTTACGCTCCCGCTTGGGGATATGGGTGACGTATATCATATTCACCATTTTGGCTTCGGGGGGAAATTTCTTCTGACCCCCTGTTTTCGGTAGACGAGCTCCTCATCGTCATCCTCGCTAGGCGACCCTTTCTCCTTATGTTCGGTATTTAACTTACCGACTTGTTTGAAGACCCAACAACTTCAGTTGGTATGATTGGCTGGCTTATCGGGGGTGCCGTGAATCTGGCAGGGTCAATCGAGTATTCGGTCCAAGCTGGATGAGCCTTCTCTATTTCTTTTGAATGGCTTCTTCTGCTGGCCGGACTTAGAGCCGCTAAATCCGGCGTTGACCGCCGTGTCTTCGGTATTGTAGTTATTGCTGCGGCGCTTGTGTTTGTTGCGTCGGGGCCTGCCGTTGCTGTTGCTGGCTTCGGAAGTGCCAGGTTCGCTTACACTGTTGCTGCTACGGGCTAGCCAGCTGTCTTCGCCCACACAAAAGTGGGTCATGAGTGCTGTAAGGGCGGCCATGGACTTCGGCTTCTCTTGGCCGAGGTATCAGGCGAGCCATTCGTCGTGGATGCTATGTTTAAAGGCCGCTAGGGCTTCTGCATCCGGACAATCGACAATCTAGTTCTTTTTAATGAGGAACCTAGTCCAGAATTTCCTGGCCGACTCTCCGGGCTGCTAGACTATATGACTCAAGTCATCGGCGTCTGGAGGTCGGACGTATGTACCTTGGAAGTTATCACGAAAAGCGTCTTCCAAGTCCTCCCAACTGCCAATGGAGTTTTCTGGCAGGCTATTTAGCCAGTGCCGAGCTGGTCCCTTTAATTTTAGTGGGAGGTATTTGATGGCATGAAGATCGTCACCGCGGGCCATGTGAATATGGAGAAGGAAGTCCTCAATCCATACCGCGGGATCTGTTGTTCCATCATATGATTCAATATTCACGGGTTTAAACGCTTCCGGGAATTCGTGCTCCATTACCTCATCGGTGAAGCATAGGGGGTGTGCGGCACCCCTGTATCGGGCCATGTCATGACGCAGTTCGGATGAAGTCTGTTTCCAGTTCTCGGTCTGGGTGTGGTTGTGCTTGTCGCGCCAGGCTTGATAGCCGTCCTCACGCGCCGGGGCAAGCCCCCGCGATCTGTAGATTGATCTTGTCTGACCTGCTCTATTTTTCTAGGTCCTATTGTAGGTCATATGTGTATCCCGGAGCTGCTGCTTCTCTGCTTTTATGGCGAGGTGGCGCAGGCTGGTGTTCGGTTTGAGTTGCCATTCTGTCCCGACCACGTGGTGGCCGGTCAGGTCCGTCAACCGTGTTACGTGCGGGTTGTACGGGCTCAGGCGCCTCGTCGTCGAATTGGGGTAGCAGCTTACGCTTTGGGTAACTCTTTGTTTGGCGCTCGAGGCCATATTCTTCGGCTTCCAGGACATTAGTCCATTTGTCGTTGAGCAGATCTTGATCAGCTTGAAGCTGCTGCTGCTTCTTTTTAGGCTTCTTGCCGTGGCTATAAGCCGGTGCTTAAAGCGCTCTTGTTCAAGGGGTTCCTCTGGCACGATGAAATATTCGTCGCCGAGGCTCACGCCGTCCTCGGAGAGTGGTAGGTGATGTCTACTACGCAACCTTCTTCTTGTAGACTTTCTTGGACCTCCAAGTGCAGAGGTTTGTAGGACAGTAGCAAATTTCCCTCAAGTGGATGACCTAAGGTTTATCAATCCGTGGGAGGCGTAGGATGAAGATGGTCTCTCTCAAACAACCCTACAACCAAATAACAAAGAGTCTCTTGTGTCCCCAACACACCCAATACAATGGTAAATTGTATAGGTGCACTAGTTCGGCGAAGAGATGGTGATACAAGTGCAATATGGATGGCAGATATAGGTTTTTGTAATCTGAAAATATAAAAACAGCAAGGTAACTAATGATAAAAGTGAGCGTAAACGGTATTGCAATGATAGGAAACAAGGCCTAGGGTTCATACTTTCACTAGTGCAAGTTCTCTCAACAATAATAACATAATTGGATCATATAACTATCCTTCAACATGCAACAAAGAGTCACTCCAAAGTCACTAATAGCGGAAAACAAACGAAGAGATTATGGTAGGGTACGAACGCACCTCAAAGTTATTCTTTCCTATCAATCCGTTGGGCTATTCCTATAAGTGTCACAAATAGCCCTAGAGTTTGTACTAGAATAACACCTAAGACACAAATCAACCAAAACCCTAATGTCACCTAGATACTCCAATGTCACCTCAAGTATCCGTGGGTATGATTATACGATATGCATCACATAATCTCAGATTCATCTATTCAACCAACACATAGAACCTCAAAGAGTGCCCCAAAGTTTCTACCGAAGAATCAAGACGAAAACGTGTGCCAACCCTTATGCATAGGTTCATGGGCGGAACCCGCAAGTTGATCACCAAAACATACATCAAGTGAATCACGTGATATCCCATTGTCACCACAGATACGCACGGCAAGACATACATCAAGTGTTCTGAGATCATTAAAGACTCAATCCGATAAGATTACTTCAAAGGGAAAACTCAATCCATTACAAGAGAGTAGAGGGGGAGAAGCAACATAAGATCCAACTAGCAAAGCTCGCGATACATCAAGATCGTGCCAAATTAAGAACACGAGAGAGAGAGAGAGAGATCAAACACATAGCTACTGGTACATACCCTCAGCCCCGAGGGTGAACTACTCCCTCCTCGTCATGGAGAGCACCGGGATGATGAAGATGGCCACAGATGAGGGTTCCCCCCTCCGACAGGGTGCCGGAACAGGGTCCCGATTGATTTTTGGTGGCTACAGGGCTTGCGGCGGTGGAACTCCCGATCTATTCTGTTCCCGAAGTTTTTAGGGTATATAGGAATATATAGGTGAAAGAAGTACGTCAGGGGAGCCACGAGGGGCCCACGAGGGTGGAGGGCGCGCCCACCCCCCTGCCTCGTGCCTTCCTTGTTGCTTCCTTGACGTGGACTCCAAGTCTCCCCGGTTGCTTTCCTTCCAAAAATAACTTCTCGAGAAGGTTTCATTCCGTTTCGACTCCGTTTGATATTCCTTTTCTTCGGAACACTGAAACAAGGGAAAAACAGGAACTGGCACTGGGCTCTGGGTCAATAGGTTAGTCCCAAAAATAATATAAAAGTGCATAATAAAGCCCATAAACATCCAAAACAGATAATATAATAGGATGGAACAATCAAAAATTATAGATACGTTGGAGACGTATTAGTAGGTAGTTACTATCCTCCGAGTCTTCGTTCCCTGCTTTTTCATCAGGGCCAACCTGCCCGTCCTCCCGCTCATCCTATTCGGATGTTGGTTCGATGGGGTCTTCTTGGTCTTCGACGTTCTCCGGAGTATCATTGTCTCCCGTGCCGGTATTGTTGTCTTTTCTGCGACGTGATTCAGAGCGGCGCCGCTGACGTCGATGCTTCAGTGGTATCTCAGGAGGCTCATCCTCGACTGGGACCTTCTCATTATTGTTGTCACCTTCTTTAGTTGTGTCCACCATGTATACGTCGTATGAGGAAGTGGTCGTCCAGCGCCCGGTGAACGGCGGGTTTTGGGCCTGTTCCTCTCCGGCATCATCGTCCATACCGTCGACGTCTTCGGAGGCGTAGTCAAGCATGTCGGTTAGATCCTCGACAGTGGCTATAAAGTGGGTGGTGGGTGGGAAGTAAAGTTCCCTGTTTCCAACCCCTAGTCCGGGCTGGACGCAATTCGGAAGTGGTTCCTCTGTGATGACGAGGGATCGCATCAAGTCCAGAGCCTCATTCAAGAGCGAGGTTTGGGCGGGGACCGCGGTTCCCTGGCCGAGCCCGCATGACGCGGGCTGCGAGGATCCAGGGTAGTGTTCGGAAAAGAGTCCAGCTTTATGATGATTGCTGGTGACACTATTCCCTCCGGTTTTCCCGTATCGGGCTCTGCAGCCACGGAGAGTCCGGCGGGCTCTAGTCTCCCGTCTTTGGACCTGGTGATGCGCTCCGGATCCAAGGCCGGAGCGGCAGTTGGAGCCGCGAACCCTTGGAAGATCAAGTCTCCTCGGATATCGGCGACATAGTTGAGATATCCAAAACTGATCTGATGACCAGGGGCGTAGCTGTCGATCTGCTCAGGTGGCCAACCGAGTTGGCACAAGGTGTGAAGCCGCCGAATACGAAGATCTGGCCGGGGAGAAAAATCTCATTCCCGGTAGCGTTGTTGTAGATGATTGATGGAGCCATCGAGCCTTTTGACGACGACACAGTGGAACTCTCAATGAAAGCACCAATGTCGGTGTCAAAACCGGCAGATCTCGGGTAGGGGTCCCGAACTGTGCGTCTAAGGATCGAAGGTAACAGGAGGCAAGGGACATAATGTTTACCTAGGTTTGGGCCCTCTCGATGGAGGTAATACCCTACTTCCTGCTTGATTGACTTTGATGAGTATAGGGGTTACAAGAGTTGATCTACCTCGAGATCGTAGTGGCTAAACCCTAGATGTCTAGCATGTATGTTTATGATTGCCTCTACGGACTAAACCCTCCGGTTTATATAGACACCGGAGGGGGCTAGGGTTGTACAGAGTCGGTTCACAGGGAAAGGAATCTTCATATCTGCATGCCCAGCTTCCCTTCCACATCAAGGAGAGTCCTATCCGGTCACGGGAGAGAGCCTTCTATCTTGCATCTTCACGGTCCATGAGTCCGGCCCACGTCATATAGCCCGGACGCTCGAGGACCCCGTAATCCAGGACTCCCTCACCCCTCATACCACGAAACAACGCCCTTGCCTCGTGTTCTTCCCAAGTGTTCAGGATTTCCCAGGGCGCGCGTAAGCTCGTCGTTCTCTCTGTTGGGCGTGAACACCCCCGTTCGAGCTTCTTCTATTGCATCAAGTAACTTATCTTCGGCTCCATTAAGACATGCCTTCTTCGAAACCTGGCCTATCTTTGGGTCCAACGCCCCCCCCCCCATGCGCATAGAACCAAGTCCTGCACCTGGGGGCCAGCTCAATGAAACTAGAGTGACCTCTGCAGCCAGCATATCTTGCTTAGACTTATCCCACTTAGGCATTGCCAAGCGGCGAGCCCCTGAAGGTAGCACCTCCCAGTGCCAGCCCGGCGTAGCCCAGTCCCCGACATGGGTCCTCTAAAGTAGGACGTCGTCGCGAACAGGTCGACGGCGAGGATGCGGGCCGGGCATCGTCGAGAACAAATACTATATGCCGCAAAAGTAACATTTTTTAAATGATTGGGTTGTGATTTCTTATATACAAATCTAAAAAATGATATCGTTGCATATGTCAAAATTCTATATGCAAATTCTAAATTTCTATAACTAAAATTATGAGAAACTAAAAAAACATCGATCATCGTCTAACAGTTTGAAATTAATCTAATTCATCTAGCTAAAACTAACATTTCTAAAATTTATAACATTTCTATAAAATTTCTAACATCTTTATAACTAAAAACAGAAAAAATTCTAACATTTCTATAACTAAAAAACATAAAAATTACTAACATTTTTGTAAGTAACAATGTGTGTGTGTGTGTGTGTGTGGCCATGGCGGGCAGGAGCTCACCGGCGAGGTGAGGCGCGACGGGGGCGGCGACGGGGACGGCGACGAGCGGCGACGACGGGGATGGCGATAGGGACGGCGCGGCTACGGGCGGCGACAGGGACGGGGGCGTTGACGAGGGCAACGACGGGGGCGTCGACGGGCGGGGCAGCGACGGGGCAGAGGAGAAGAAGGAGAGGAGATGAAAACTAACGAAATTCATAAGTGTTGTTTATATAGGATGGGCCTATAGTACTGGTTGGAGCCACCAACCGGTACTAAAGGTCAATTTTGGCCAGGCGGGAAGGGCGGGCCTTTAGTACCAGGTGGGCTCCAACCGGTACTAAAGACCCCCCCACTTTAGTACCGGTTGGAGCCACCACCCGGTACTAAAAGGGGGTGCGCTGGCGCAGTTGCGGTGTGGCAAGTTTAGTCCCACCTCGCTAGTTGAGGAGCCCCAAGACCTGTTTATAAGCCCCGGCGCGGGCACTGCATTGAGCTCCTCTCTAATGCAGGCCTTCTGGGCCTAACTCTGTTACTCTGCCCTATGTGGCCTACTAGGCTTGCCGGTCTGCATCCTGGCCCAACTACAGGTTGGGTTTCTAGTCGTATGCAGGCCGCTGTGGCCTAGTAGGTGGGCTTTCTTTATTTAGTTTTTTCTATTTTCTACTTTATTTAAAATCTTTTATTTATTTCTGGGTTGTTTTTTGCTGTATTTAGAGTTTCTTTGTGAATATTTTTGCTTTAGGTACAAAAAATTACAAACTTTCTGTTAGTGCCAGTAGTTTTCAAATTTGAATAATTTAAATTTGAATTATTTGAAATTTGTGTGAATCACTAGTTTGTGAATAACTTAACTTTAAAAATAGATTTTTCAATGATTCTTTTTTATTATATTTAATATTAGTGTGTTTTATCATTATATTCAAGTTGGTAATACTTAGGTTGTTTAAAAAATGAAATGCCTTTGTAACAGATGAGTTTTCATCCAAAACCCTGATACTTCGAAAGAGATTGTCCATTTTGTACACGAAGTGCATCCAATTTTTGCCGTAACTGTTGAGGATATAGACCTTAGAGTCACCCGCCAGGAGGGGCCGGGTTACTCGTATGGTTATTGCCAGAAGCCCGGAGCCAAGTCTGAAGACGATGGGCCAGAGATGGGCTAAGACCCGGATATGGCTTAAGGCCTGTAGTTACAATCATTATTATGGTAGAACTTGTAGTGTAAGGCAAGTATAGTTGAGAGTCCGAGCCGGACACTCTTATGAGCTGGCCGGGACTCTAAGGGCTGCTGGGCGTCAGCCTCCCTATATAAAGGGAGGACCCGGCAGTGGTTTAAGGGCGACAAGAATCGGATCGAGAGCCGGGATAACTGTTTAGCTCCCTGGCGATCGTAACCCTAATCAATAACACCTTAAACTGGACGTAGGCTTTTACCATCACTGTAAGGGGCTGAACCAGTATAAACCCTCGTGTTCCTTGTCCCGCATAACCCCTTCAAGCTTCCTAGTTGCGATGGCTCCACGACTAAGTCCCAGCTCGAGGACAACTGCCATGACAATTCCACGACAGTTGGCGCCCACCGTGGGGCTAGCGCACGGTGGATTTGAGTTCTTGAAGGGCAGCTTCGAAGGGCTCAAGGAATACGCTGTGGGCCGGATGACCAAGAGTCGTCGCGGCAAGCTCTACATCGACAATGCGGACTAGGGCCCCGACGCCGACTCAATTGAGTACGGGTATCGGGTCCCCTTCGGCGGAATTCATGTCTTCATCGGCAAGATTGGTGAGCCGGGCCCCAAGCCGGGTCTCCGCGCCGATCCCATTGAAACGGCTCAGCGTGCACAACCCGCCCGGGCCCGGCCTGCCATAAGGCGTGCTTTTGTGGGATGCATCCATGGAGGGCCCTTTGATCCGTCCGGGTCTGGTGATGAGGCGGCCGCCGGCTCTGACGGCGAGTCGGCCACTGATGAGTCAAACTCATTGTACAAACTTCAAGATGGCGGGCTTATAGGTTGTTCCGACGGTGACAGTATTCCGGACCTTTTCGAGCCGCCAAGTCAGGTTGGAGTTTTTATGGCTGGTGCGCAGCCTGTTCAGAACCCTCCTGCTGGAGCAGGAAACCCGGTGCCTTCTCCGGCTCAGGTGCTGATGGATCTTATGGACAAGATGACGGCCCTGTTAACCGCCGCGGTTGACCCGGCGGATCAAGCCCAGCATGATGCGGAGGTGGCACAGTTGAAATTGGATCTGATAAAAGCTAAAGAAGAGCTTGCGACAGAAGGAATCAGGCTGGCTGCAGAGCGGGCGGCTCTCGACGCCCGGACTCAGTTGATTCAGGCGCAGTCCTTACAACTCACAATGGATCAGAACGCGGCCAATGAGGTCATGAGAAGGAGGCATCATAAGGCCCAGTCTCGACTCCCGCCGGTGTACGATCCACGCAATCTCTTTAACACGCCGGGTGCAGGGTCTAGTAATCCGCCAGGGGTCATTACGCCCGGGTCTGGGCCTCTCATTCAGCCACGAGTGATGGGGCTGCCCCAGGTGCCCCCTGCCCCGCCTCAGTATGTGCCAATACCTCCGGGTCATTATGATAACCCGCTAGAGAACATGGTAGCTGCGGCAGCACGGCTGGCGGCTCTCCCCGCTGACGGTGATTCTCCGGCGGCCATCAAAACCCGCCGGGTCAGGGAACTCCTGCAGACGGCACTAGCACAGCAAGAGGCGTACTCCTATAGCCGTGACAGGATCCACTCGACCCCCCGTCCAGGCCAGAACCCGAGTTACAGCCGGCACATGGTCTCCGCAACCGGTTCAAGTAACGTGCGATGCCACGACCCGCCCCCTGGCCATGGCCCGGCTCATAATGGAGCGTTCTACGCAACGGACCCAGCGCGGCGAGAGGCGGAGCAGGACCGGGGGTGTCCCTTGCTTGGCGTATCCAACGACGTCCGTTGATGTGGGAATTTCTACTAGGACCGGGGGTGTCCCTTGCTTGGTACCAGCCATCCGTAATGAACGTCTACCTAAGGACTTCAAGGGCCCTAGGAAGGTGCCTAACTATACAGCGGACTTACAGCCTGCAGCCTGGATTGAGAGTTATGAGATGGCCATGGAATTGCTGGAGGTCAGTGAGGCGGCCATGGCCAAATATTTCACCATGATGTTAAATGGGACTGCCCGCACGTGGTTGAAAGGGTTACCACCGAACTCCATTGGGTCTTGGGCTGAGCTGAAAGCCCGATTCATTCAAAACTTCAAAGATACCTGCAGGCAGTCTATGTCAATTGTGGATTTTACTAACTGTAAGCAGCAGGAGGGTGAGTCCACGACCCATTGGGTTCGCCGGGTCAAGGAGATCATACATTCATCAGATAAGATGGATGCCGGCTCTGCAGTCTTAATGTTGGAACAGAACTGTCGCTTTGTGCCCCTTAAGATGAAGCTTGGGCGGCTCAAGCGCGACTGCACCGATATGGGTACCCTAATGGCGGCTCTTGTCAAGTACGCCGATTCCGATGGTACCAAGGATCCCCCCTCAGACGATGAAAGGGCAGGGAAGGGAAAGAAGAATGGCAACGGCAAGGGTCCTCAGTTTAACCCGGGGAACCAAGGAGGAGGCAAGCGTAAGGCAGATGGCAGCCTGGAGTTCGTAGCCAACACCAACTCTCAAGGTAATAACCAGCGACGCAAGGGGAGACCCCCTCCCCGAGGCGGCGGGTCCGAACCTTCCCTGGAGCAGCTGTTGAATGAACCTTGCCCGAGACACGGCTCTGGAGAGAAGCCAGCAACTCATCTGTGGAGGGATTGTGCCATCATGAAGGCCTTTAAAAACTACAATGGTCCGGGTGGCGGCTCAGGCGCCGGCGGCTTTCATGGCCCGGGCGGCGGTTCAAATTCCGGTCCTCAGAACGGTCAAGGAGGCTTTAATCAACAGTCTGGTCAGGGTCATCAACAGCAGCAGGGGGGTTATCAGACCAACCCGAAGCAGCTTAGCGGTGGACAGTATCATGTGTTCACCACTAGTTTGTGCAAACGAGACGAGAAGCTTCACAAGAGGGCTGTTAATGCTGTTGAGCCGGCGGTTCCACGCTACTTACGGTGGTCTGAGCAGCCCATAGTGTGGAGTAGGGAGGATCACCCCCCCGGGTGGATAACCCGGGCCACCTGGCCTTAGTGGTGGCTCCTCAGGTGGGAGGCTATAAGTTCACAAAGGTACTCATGGATAGAGGCAGCAGCATCAACATCCTCTATTATGAGACATTCCATCGTATGGGGCTAGTTGATAAGAACCTCAGCCAGTCAAATACTATCTTCCATGGTGTGGTACCTGGTAAGTCGGCTTATCCAGTCGGCAAGATCGAACTGGAAGTGGCTTTTGGTGATGAGAACAACTACAGGGTGGAGAAGTTGACCTTTGAGGTGGTCAAGATAAGAAGTCCATACCACGCTATATTCGGACGGCCGGCTTACGCCAAGTTCATGGCACGGCCGTGTTATGTGTACTTACAGCTCAAGATGCCGGGCCACAACGGGACCATTACGGTTCACGGCAGCCGGAAGGTGGCTCTGGAGTGTGAGGAAGGTGACGCAGCTTATGCAGAGTCTGTTTGCGCTGCAGAAGAGTTGAAATTTTATAAAGACAATGTGGACCCAACAGATATGACCTCTCTGAAAAAGCCAACCACAGAGAATGAGCCAGCAATGAAATTTAAATCAGCTGATGAGACTAAACTTGTTGATTTTGTTCCAGGTGACTCGTCTCAGCAGTTTAGCATCAGTGCAAATCTGGACCCGAAATAGGAAAGCGCGCTCATCGAGTTCATCCGTGAGAATAGGGACATCTTCGCATGGAAACCTTCTGACATGCCAGGTGTACCTAGAGAACTCGCTGAGCACACTCTCAATATTGATCCAAAATTTAAGCCGGTCAGACAGTTCCTTCGACGGTTTAACGAAGAAAGGCGGAAAGCTATTGGTGAAGAAGTGGCCCGGCTCTTGGCAGCCGGGTTCATTGTTGAGGTTTTTCACCCGGAGTGGTTGGCTAACCCGGTGCTCGTACTCAAGAAGAACGGCACCTGGCGGATGTGTGTGGACTACACGGACTTGAACAAGGCGTGTCCGGCTGATCCTTTTGCTCTCCCCCGTATTGATCAAATCATTGATGCTACGGCAGGTTGTGCACGCTTAAGTTTCTTGGATGCCTATTCTGGGTATCATCAGATTAAGATGGCAGTTAAGGACCAGGAGAAGACGGCGTTCATCACTCCCTTTGGAGCCTTCTGCTATGTGTCTATGCCTTTTGGACTCAAGTGTGCACAGGCGACTTACCAGCGTTGTGTACAGAATTGTCTTCATAAATAGATCGGGCGCAATGTTCACGCTTACGTGGACGATATTGTGGTTAAATCCATCAAGGAGGAAACCCTAATAGACGACTTAAGGGAAACCTTCGATAATCTCCGGGTCTACAAGATGATGCGTAACCCGGCCAAGTGTGTTTTTGGTGTTCCTGCAGGCAAATTATTGGGCTTCTTGGTTTCTGACAGAGGCATTGAGGCTAACCCGGAGAAGATCAAGGCTATCACTTCCCTAGCTAAGCCGGCATGTATAAATGACGTTCAGCGTTTGGCGGGTCGCATCGCTGCTTTAAGCCGGTTTATAAGCCGTTTGGGTGAGAAAGCTATGCCCCTATATCAGTTGATGAAGAAAACTGATAACTTTATCTGGAATGATGCAGCTAATACCGCCTTTCAGGATTTGAAAAAGCAACTGGCAGAGCCCCCCATCCTTGCTGCTCCAGTTGATAAGGAGCCCTTGCTACTATATGTAGCGGCAAATGCATGAGCCGTCAGCGTGGCTATTGTAGGGAGCGCAAGGAGGCGGGTAAGGAGCATCCGGTTCAGCGGCCGGTTTATTATGTCAGCGAGGTGCTCATTGAGTCCAAGCAGCGGTACCCGCATTGGCAGAAGCTCGTATACGGTGTGTTCATGGCAAGCCGGAAGCTCAAACATTATTTTCAGGGCCATCCCATCACTGTGGTCAGTTCTGCCCCCCTTGGTGATATTATCCAGAACAGAGAGGCTACAGGGAGAATTGCTAAGTGGGCTATAGAACTTGGACCTCATGGCCTCAAATATGTGCCACGCACTGCTGTTAAATCTCAGGCTTTGGTGGATTTCATCAATGATTGGACGGAGTCTCAAGTGCCTGAGCAAAAGCCGGATAACACTTATTGGACTATTCACTTCGATGGGTCCAGACAGTTGGAGGGCTCGGGGGCTGGTGTTGTATTGGCTTCCCCTAAAGGTGACAAGTTCCATTATGTGCTACGGTTGATGTTTCCTTGCACTAACAATGCGGCTGAGTACGAAGCTTTGCTCCACGGTCTTCGGGTGGCTAAGGAGATGAGCTTGAGCCGAGTAAGGTGCTTTGGGGACTCAGATTTGGTGGCTCAACAAGTATCAGGCACCTGGGATTCTAAGGATCCTCTCATGGCGGCTTACCGCCGCGAGGTTGATGCCATTGCTGGGCACTTTCAGGGATACCAAGTGGAGCACATTGATCGCAGGAAGAACGAGGCGGCTGATGCTTTAAGCCGGCTAGGCTCTCAGCGTAAGCCGGTGCCGCCTAACACTTTCCTGGATGTCCTGCATAACCCCTCGGTTAAGTTCCCTACAGAAGAGGACTTGGCTATCCCTGACCCGGAGGCACGACTGGTGGCAGCTCTTCATGTCATACCAGACTAGACAGTGCCATATCTGGCTTATATAACCCGGGAAGAGTTGCCTGAGGATGAAACTCTGGCCAGGCAAGTAACTCGGCGGGCTAAGTCAATGATTGTCATTGATGGCGAGTTGCATCATCGCAGTGTTTCAGGGACGTTTCAGCGTTGTATTTCCCCTGAGGAAGGTCAAGAGATCTTGCCTGAGATCCATGAAGGGGATTGTGGCCATCATGCCGGTTCAAAATCTCTTGTGGCCAAGGCTTTCCGTCATGGTTTTTATTGGCTGACGGCTCACGCTGATGCAGAGTATTTGGTCAGTAAATGTGATGGTTGCCAAAGGTTCTCACGACGGGCTCATGTGCCGGCTCAGGAGTTGAGGATGATCCCAATCACTTGGCCCTTTGCGGTCTGGGGGCTTGATATGGTTGGGCCTTTTAAACGGTCGAAGGATAAGAAGACCCACCTCTGGTGGCCGTTGACAAATTCACAAAGTGGGTGGAGGCTGAGCCAGTTAGCAAGTGCGATGCAGCCACGGCGGTTCAATTTATGAAAAAGGTGATTTTCCGCTTCGGCTTTCCGCACAGCATCATAACTGACAATGGCACCAACTTATCCAAGGGTGCTATGGAAGAATTTTGTCAACGGGAGCATATCCGACTTGATGTTTCCTCAGTGGCTCATCCCCAATCCAATGGTCAAGCTGAGAGAGCTAACCAGGAGATTTTGAAGGGCATCAAACCCCGGCTTTTGGTCCCTTTGCAACGGACGCCAGGTTGTTGGGTGGAGGAGCTGCCCTCCGTCTTATGGAGCATCAACACTACTCCTAACAGGTCTACTGGCTTCACGCCTTTCTTCATGGTTTATGGAGCAGAAGCAGTCCTCCCCAGTGACATCCGTCATGATTCGCCTCGTGTGGCGGCTTATGTTGAGACGGATAATGAACAGGCGCGCCAAGATGCTCTGGACTTGTTGGACGAACAGCGTGATGTGGCAGCAGCCCGTTCAGCGATTTACCAACAAGACTTGCGCCGTTATCATAGCCGCCGGGTCAAATCTCGGGTCTTCCAGGAAGGCGACCTTGTGCTCCGGCTTATCCAGGATCAAACAGATGCACACAAGTTATCCCCACCTTGGGAAGGGCCCTTTGTGGTCAGTAAGAACTTGCATAACGGGTCATATTACCTCATTGATATTCGGGAACATAAGGATTCGCGTAAATCTAAGGAGGAGACCCGTCGGCCATGGAATATAGCTCAGCTTCGGCCTTGCTACACTTGAGCCACCGGATCTCGTGGTGTACATATTTATCTCGGACATGTATATATTATGATAAGCAATAAAGCAGGACCTCTGTCCTTTTTTCTCTTCCAATTATACGTATTTCCTTTTTACGTACTAATTTGAAAGAAGGATCCGGCTTATGATCGTATTCGAGTCTAGCTGTAAGCAGCAAGATCACTTGGGGGCTTCCTGTTCAAACATGGGTCGTATTCGAACCAAAGAGAACATAGCTGTCGATACCCATGTGATTGGCAAAGTGCCGAGCTCATTGGGAGGTTGCCTTTGGTCATATTTGAATCATAGTGTAACCCCTCTGAGAACCGACGTGGATCGTATTCGAATCAGCATCGTTAAACAATTTTCAAAGTCACTTGGGGGCTTCCTGTTCAAACATGGGTCGTATTCGAACCAAAGAGAACATAGCTGTCGATACCCTTTTGATTGGCATCGCCGCACCCACTGGGGGCTATATGATTGCATCCGAATCTTAGCTTCACCCCTTTGGACCGGGTTTCTGGTCGTATTCGAACCGGAAGCCCCAAGTTTTTATATTTTATCACAAGTCTACTCTGATCATGTCAAAGTATGTACTGCCGGGTCTCACTTGCCGGCTTAATTTTGGTTTATCTTGTTAGTTGAACATCATGGATGTCATCAAGACAGGTAAATTCGAGTTAAGGTACCAGCCAAGCTACCCGGGTTATTTAAACCGGAAGTATGCTTACAGGCCGTTGAGTGTGTTATCACGGTTATGTTCAGAGTATAGTTAACGACCAGTCTCTTTTGGTTCGAATTCCGGGTTATCCATCTCAAACACCTGATTCTCAGGGCGGTAAGCCGCCTTGAGACTTGTGATTTGCCTTTCTATGTAGATGCTTGAAAGTACTTTTTAAGGTTGAGAAGGACAAAGGGATAATCATGACCCGGAGGAGCATCAAAGGAATAACTTCAAGGGGTTTCAGCATTCATTACGTGCACGATGGCACGGCAGAGATAAATTGTTGCACTTATTCTATTACAAAAATCCTTCAAAGTTTCAAGGGTGGAGCGTTGTTCGGTGAACCGCCAGCCGCTTTATGACGCCTGCTGAGTCGAAGTCCCGGCTCGTCTTCTGCTCCGGCTGATCCCAAGACCTCAAAGGTTGACGACTTCAAGTTGATGCCGCTGAGAGCTTCGAACTGGGCTTCTTCGTCAATTAACCCGGCCAGGTCAATCTCGGGGGCGAAGGTGTGCTGGCGAGCCGGAGGAATCAGACTAAGAGCTTCATAGCGAGGGGTTGGAATCCTCTGATTCTCCGCGTTGTACCCCGGCTGATACTTGGTTAAGTCGGTGTCGTTCCCGATGATGGTGGCCCCCGGTCGTACAGCCTTCACACATGCCGCGAAGTCCTTCTGGTCGAAGGCGGAGCCGTCTTCTTTCAGGCTTGGGTAACCCAGGGCGATGTCTGCCGGGTCTAGCTCCGGCAGGAATGCTTTGGCCCGGCTCAGCGCGGCAATTGCTCCGGATCTTGCGGAGGCTCGGCGTAGCTCCTGGATCCGCTGTGGCAGAACAGCGAGCCGGCGCAGGACTTCGGCTAGATGGGTTGGCACCTCGTTGGATAGGGCCACCACAGCTAAGGCGCGCTGTGACCCGGTGTAGAGTTGTTCCACCAAGGTGTACACGGCCTTTAACTTGGTGACCATGCTCTGGTTGAGGTTGGCACTCCTGGGACCTGTTTCATAAAGGTCAGATAAGCCGGTGACAAGGATGAATCATAACATATACAGACTTGATGAAAGCCGGCGAGGCGACTTACCGAAGATAGCGGCCACCATTTGGGAAACCTGGCGCTTTAGGCCGGAGAGCTCAGCGGTCTTCTCAGTGAGGGCCTTCTCCGCCTGTTCTGCCCGGGTCACCAGTGCGACTTTCTCCTCAGCCCAAGCCTTCCGCTCAGCATCGAATTCGGTCTTCAACTTCTCCTGAGCGGCGATGCTGGAGACAAACTTGGCGTTTGCCTTCCGGGTCTCCATCTCTTGTGTTTTTAGCCTGCTCTTGAGATCCACAAGGTCCGATTCAAATTTCTTGCCAGCAGCCTGCACATATTTCCGGGTTATTAACAGTCATTATATAAGTCCCAAGCACTTTCCAAGCAAAGGCACTTGGCACTTGGGGGCTAATGCATATTGAACGTATCTATCTACGTACTGCCGGTTCAGTTAAGTAAGCCGGAATCTAAGTCTACAACATATTCAAGTATAAGTCATAGACTTGGGGGCTAGCATGACAAGGATCACTGTGCAGAAGATAAGAAGACAGCAGAAGGTTACCTCAGATTTTTGTTGGATCTGGTTGACCATGGCGATCTCGGCGTCCCGGCTCTTGTGAACTTGGCTGATGTAGCCTGAGACGAGCTCTCCAATGCTTAAGTCGGTGTAGCTGGAGAGATCCAGATTCGCCCGGTGCGGTTGCAGCAACTCCCCTTTCGCGGAGCATTTGGCCAGCACGGTCGGCCTCCCCGGTTCGACATACTCCATCCGGGTAATTACCACGTCCGGGTCGTTAGCTGGTGGGGCTGAGCCGGAGGCCTCCGGGTTAACCGACGCTTCGGTCGTTGTCTTGGTGGTCGGGGCAGGGGCTTCAGGCGTCGTGTCCATAGGAATGGTGGCTTCGGAGGCGGAGGTAGCTGGCGGCTCTTGAGTCGTCGCCTCCGGCTCAGGCAAGTCCGGCACTCCGGCTGACCTGGTCTTCTTTGCTCTTTTGGTGAGCTTTGCCTGGGCACTGAGAAGGCAGAAGTGTCAGGCACGCAAAGAGTAAATACAGACAGATAATGTAAGGAGATTGTTATTACCCGGGTGCAGTCTTGAAGGCCGGCAGACTTGACTGCATGGAGTCACCCGAAGAGGGGGAGGTCTCCTGATAATTGGAGTCAGAAGAGTTGAGTGGCTGACGGATGACACCCGCCAACGGATGAAAAGGGTACAGGTGAGAAAAAACCTCAGTGCGACGTTTCCTTGTTGCGTCGGGTAACCCGGCGGAGAGGTCGGTGTCCTTGCGGGCCCGGGTGTGACGCCGGCTTTCGTGAACCTGCTGCTTCAAAAGAAATTGAGGGTCTTGATGAGCTAATGGATGAGAAAAGCTTACTTTCCGGGTTACTCTTCGGACTTTCAGCTGTGGCAAAGGCTTCGAGTCGGAGGAAAGTGATGTTACCTCTTCAACCACCGGGTTACTGGCGCCGGTGTCATCCTGTCAATAAGCAAAATGTTGATAAGGCGGACAGCAACAAACAACAAGTATGGCAAGAATTTAAAGGTCTAAGGGTTACCTCTGACTCGGAGCTATCGCTTAATTGCAGTAGCTCCGAAGCAGTGGGTCTGCTTCCCTTTTTGCGAGGGGCGGCTTTCTTGGTGGCTTTCTTCGCCTTCCTGGCCTTCTTGGCCGCCTCATGGTCATACTTGACCCGCCAGAATTTATCATCAGCCTGAGAAATACAGTAATGAACTCTTAAAATGGTTCAAAGCAAGGTGACATGTAAAAGAAGTGGAAAGGATAAGGTCAGCAGCTTACCGCTGGGGCTGGATTGGTCTTGCAGAACGGGGCTAGCCCGGTTCTTCCACAGTCTGCCAGGCTCTCGTTTAACAGAGCCTTGGTTTCTTCTTCGGCAACGTCTTCTGGAAGATCATTACGACTGTGCCTCTGCGGGTCATCCTTTCGCCCGGTGTACTCACACATTAAGCCGGGGCGACGGCTCAATGGGATCACCCGCCATGAGATCCAGACCCGGACTAGGTCTATTCCGTTCAGACCGTTGCCTAGCAGAGCCTTGATCTTATTGATTGTTGGAAGCAGAGGCTGGCGTTCCGCGGCAGTCAGCTTGTCGGATAGCGGATGAGTCGACTCTAGGCGGGTTGGGCGAAAGCCGGGCAGCGGGTTCTCGTCAGCCGGGGACGTGTCTTGGCAGTAGAACCAAGTCATATTCCAGTCCTTGGGGTGACTTGGCGGCTCTGCGTAAGGGAATAGACAGTCCCTGCGCCGTTGGATGGAGATGCCGCCTAATTCCAGACTTGGCCCGTTCGCGCACTCATTTTGGCGGTTTAAGTAGAACAGTTCTCTGAAAAGCAGTAAACTGGGCTCCTCTCCAAGGTATACTTCGCAAAAGACTTGGAAGTTGCAGATGTTGGATACGGAGTTGGGTCCTATATCCTGAGGCCGAAGGTCAAAGAAGTTGAGCACATCCCGGAAGAATTTTGAGCCGGGCGGTGCGAAGCCCCGGCTCATGTGGTCCGCAAAGATCACTACCTCCCCGTTCCTCGGTTGTGGTCTTTCTTCTGACGGATCAGGGGCACGGTAGGACATCACTTCCTTCTTGGGCAGATACCCGGACTTAACAAAGTTGGCCAGGGTCTCGTCAGTGACGTTGGATTTCATCCAGTTGCAAGTGATGGGAGCCTTGGGAGGCATGGTGAAGGTTGGTGTTCTATGATAAAGAGGAAAGTGTCCGGGTTAATTATAAGCTGGAGATTATCATTCAAACTACAATGACGGCTTATGAAGGGGCCTAATGATATATATTCGGATACGGTGGGTTATCTAAGCCGTCGGGGTGTTCAGGATAAATTGGTCATCTACGGCTTACTGCAGTTAAGTCGGAGGATTCTACAGAGCATGGTTCTCTTTAAACCGGAAAGTTCTACGACGCGTGTTTTCTTTAAGTCGGAAATATAAGCCGCCAAGATTCAAGGGCTGCAGTTTTTACTAAGTGTGGTAAAACAGATTTCACATATTGCAGTAACTTTTTCGGATCAAAATGGTCGGGCGAAATGAAAACTTTCTAGACCTAAAAAACAGAAGCAGGAGAAGTTCTTAAGGTGGAACATGGTTCTTAAGCAGTAAAAAGAGGATTTTTCGCAGGTGGAATGGATCTCAAACATCTACCGCAGCGGTTCTATAAAGAGTTAAGATCAACGGGGGCAGTGACTACAGGAGCTACCGAAACTCGTGGCTATGGTGACAAACATGAAGAACAGAGACGAACTATATCACAGATCTATTCTAGTAAGGCAGAAGGGACACACCGGAGTTGGGGGAAGAGTGGAAGTCGCCGCCGTTATCTGGTCTGAGTCAGGGTGATGCAGCGGTCGGGTTGATGAAGGACGAGGGAGCGACGGCGGCGGCAGTGGCAGAGCTCGGGCAGAAGAGCGATGGCGCGAGGAGGAAGAAGGAGAGCGTGAGAAGAAAGTGCTGGGCCGGCCTATTTATAAGGCAGAGTTATAAACGGGCGTGAGATTCAAGGAGACCACGGCGTGGTTATCTCCCCCTCACGGAGCCTCGATTTACGGAATGACAGTAAAAGCAAAGATCCGTTGCAGATCTGGCGGAGTAAAAAACGGACTTAATGGAGGATGACGTCACGGCGGATTATCCGGAGTCCAGAGGATGACGTCACTCCGGGTTACGGCCTTCATATGAATGGTAAGCCGGGGATTTTTTCTGTCTGCAGAATTGAAGATTGACACGAGCCGGCTCGAATCAATCTGGGGCCTAATGTTGAGGATATAGACCTTAGAGTCACCCGCCAGGAGGGGCCGGGTTACTCGTATGGTTATTGCCAGAAGCCCGGAGCCAAGTCTGAAGACGATGGGCCAGAGATGGGCTAAGACCCGGATATGGCTTAAGGCCTGTAGTTACAATCATTATTATGGTAGAACTTGTAGTGTAAGGCAAGTATAGTTGAGAGTCCGAGCCGGACACTCTTATGAGCCGGCCGGGACTCTAAGGGCTGCTGGGCGTCAGCCTCCCTATATAAAGGGAGGACCCGGCAGCGGTTTAAGGGCGACAAGAATCGGATCGAGAGCCGGGATAACTGTTTAGCTCCCTGGCGATCGTAACCCTAATCAATAACACCTTAAACTGGACGTAGGCTTTTACCTTCACTGTAAGGGGCTGAACCAGTATAAACCCTCGTGTTCCTTGTCCCGCATAACCCCTTCAAGCTTCCTAGTTGCGATGGCTCCACGACTAAGTCCCAGCTCGAGGACAACTGCCGTGACAATTCCACGACAGTAACCCTCTCTACTTTTTTGCACATGATAAGTGGGTGAACTGATGATACCATGCCAACTTTCAACCTTTTCAGAGTTCATTTGTAGTGCTTTTCAATTTCAGGGTCATTTAGCTCAAAAAAACAGTAAATGCATGAAAAATAGCAAATGATGTCAGAAAGGGTTGAAAGTTGATGAGGTGGCTTTGAATGGTGCATACTGAACGCACAAAAAGTACACGTTTCAAATGCCAAAACACATAAGTACCCTAACTATTATAAAGATTCCCTACGGTTTGCCCAAAGTGGGACTTTCCAGATATATAAGTCCAGAAACTCATAAGAGAAGAAAGTGATGACAGTGAAGCCGGTCACATCCAGAGTGGGATCTTTGGGTGTGAAACTTTTTTCTTCACGTGTGTCCCTTTGCGCCGTAACCATGGACAGTCTTCATCATTTAACTGGATGCTCGGGTCAATATTCACTGTGAAGGGAGCAATTTCATCAAACTTTTCATAATCTTCTGACATGTCTGTCTTGTCATCCACTCCCACGATGTTTCTTTTCCCTGAAAGAACTACGTGGCACTTTGGCTCATCGTATGATGTATTCGCTTTCTTATCTTTTCTTTTTCTCGGCTTGGTAGACATGTCCTTCACATAGAAAACCTGTGCCTCATCATTGGCTAGGACGAATGGTTCGTCTGCATACGCAAGATTTTTGAGATCCACTATTATCATTACGTACTGTGGGTCTTCCGTTACCCCGCCTCATGTCATATTGACCCATTTGTACCAAAACAAAGGGACCTTCAAACCACGTCCATAGTCAAGTTCCCATATGTCCTCTATGTAACCATAATATGTGTCATTTCCCGTCTTGGTTGTTGCATCAAAGCGGACACCACTGTTTTGGTTGGTGCTCTACTTATCTTGGGCGATCGTGTAAAATGTATTCCCATTTATCTTGTACCCTTTGAAAGTCATTATATTCGAAGATGGTAACTGGGACAGCAAGTTGATACGTCTCCAACGTATCTATAATTTATGAAGTATTCATGCTATTATATTATCCATCTTAGATGTTTTATATGCATTTATATGCTATTTTATATGATTTTTGGGACTAACCTATTAACCTAGAGCCCAGTGCCAGTTTCTGTTTTCTCCTTGTTTTTGAGTTTGCAGAAAAGGAATACAAAACGGAGTCCAATTGATGTGCCAATTTTTGATGATTTTTTATGGACCAAAAGAAGACCACGGAGCATCGGAGTTGGGCCAGAAGAGTCCCGAGCTGCCCACGAGGGTGGGGGCGCGCCCACCCCCCTAGGCGCGTGGGCCTGCCTCGTGGACAGCTCGGGCACCTCCTTGACGTGAGACTGACGCCAACAATTCCTATAAATACAGAAACCTCGGAAAATTAACCTAGATCGGGAGTTCCGCCGACAGAAGCCTCTGTAGCCACGAGAAATCAATCTTGGCCCTCTCCGGCACTCTGCTGGAGGGGGCCATCATCACCGGAGGCCATGCAGGAGGATCCCGGAGGGGCCATCATCGCCATGAAGGCCAAGGACCAGAGGGAGAACCTCTCCCCATCTAGGGGGGAGGCCATGGAGGAGGAAGTACAAGGGGGAGAACCTCCCCTCCTCTCTCTCTCGGTGGCGCCGGAGTGCCATCGCGAGGGGAATCATTGTCGCGGTGATCGTCTTCATCAACATCACCATCATCATCACCATCCTCATCTATTCTACGCGGTCCACTCTCCCGCACCCCGTTGTAATCCCTACTTGAACATGGTGCTTTATGCCACATATTATGATCCAATGATGTGTTGCCATCCTATGATGTTTTGAGTAGATATCCTTTGTCTTTGGGTTGATTGATGATCTAGATTGATCTACATCTGCTAGTCTACCACTGTAAGAGTTCACACAACTTAATCAACTATGCTAGAGCCCATAATAGCTTGCGGCTGCACACGGAAGTTTCTAGCATGAATAATCTTATGATCCCTTTGAGCCTGGGTGGCGGTCCATAAATAAAACAGGCAATCGCTAGAATGCCCAGGTGCCTCAATCCACCCAGATGTGTATTTAAGTTGCCACCTTAAGTTGAACCATTAATTAACAAACTCACATCTATCATGGATACACTCAAACCCAATCCACGTCTACTAGCATAGCATAGCAATATAAGCAAACGTAGCAGTAACTCCCAAGGGTTAGAATACAAAACAGGTAATAGGTACTACCTCATCTACTTCCCAAAACCCACAATTTAATCAGATCCTAATCATGCAGTGTTTGAAGATTGATCTAATGCAATAAAACTGGGTAATGAAAAGTATGATCAAAGTGTTACTTGCCTTGCTGTTGATCCGTGAAACCTAGGGATTCGAAGTAGCAAGTGGCGCACTCCGGGTACTCTATCGCAAACAAACAAGCATACAATAAGTACTCATCTAATGCACAGGTAAAACTCGAATAAGATATCTAACCAGAAAGTTCAACTTAAGAACTCTGGTTTGCAAAAAGAATCAAATCAAACGAAGCAACGAAAGTCAAACGGCGAAAGAAACAAGCTTCGTTTACTAATCCGGACCTAAGTCAAATTTTACAGAAGCAAAAACTTGTTTGAGTTCGTTAAACGGAAAGAGGGCTTCGAGACGAAACTCTAGGCGCTTGAATCGCTTGATTCCGACAGATGAGCGAAAAGAAAAACGAAAACGAAAAACAGATCGGAAATCACAATCTGAAATAATCGCGGAAAATCCGAGAAAAAGAAAACGGACGAACAGGCTAACGAACGAACATTCGTTAACAGCGACTAAACGGCGAACTCGTTCGTTAAAACGAACGTACGGACGAACGTCCGCTAACTAAACTAAACCGGGGGAAAAATAAAAACTGATCTATTCTAAAAAAATGAAAAATAGGGTTTTTTTAAAAAAAAACAGATCAGTTCAAAAAAACCGAACGACGGCGGGGCGGCGGCG
>NC_057805.1:450629535-450632338 GCF_018294505.1 Triticum aestivum | reverse complement strand
ATACGACTGGTCATCTCTCTCTGAATCCTCCTCTGAGGAGCTATCTGTAACCAGCAAGAAATCTGCATCGACAGGTAGCACTGACTGCTCAGAAGACCTTGTTTTCACTCCAGATTTTCCCATGACCGACTCAAATGGCTGATGCACAGGAAGAGTAGATGAATGTATAAACATTGTTGACAAATGGAATACATTATGGAAAAAAATATGGCACAATACAATTCACATATACGATGACTGGCTAAACAGGATGGCATTGCATGATTCACGTATATGATGCCTGGCTAAAGAAGATGGCATTGCATAATTCCCATATACTCCTTCTGTTCCTAAATATTTGTCTTTTTAGAGATTTCAAATGGACTACCACATACGGATGTATATAGACATATTTTAGAGTGTAGATTCACTCATTTTGTTCCGTATGTAGTCACTTGTTGAAATCTCTAAAAAGACAAATATTTAGGAATGGTGGGAGTATGATATAGAAACCAAACAGGTGGCATTCACACAAAGCAAATCTAAACTAAGATGATGACATATAAGATGTATAATGTAAGCAATGCAAGGCGCCATATGCATGATATGACCAACATCAGCATGCCAGGTTAGAGCAAACACCTCAGGTGGTAAACAGGCGTGGTCGGCTCCTTCTGAATCTCCATCTGAACAGTTATCTTCCTCTGGAATACAATCTGGAAATGCAGGAGGGGGGGGGGGCACTTCGCCCACCATGGAGCGGCGTCGGCATGACATTATATTCGCACGCAACGGTCTTCTCTTTTTCTCTACATGTTCAGTACGATTGTGTACAATATCTAACATGCATAATAAAAAAATAGTTAGATTTTGTAAGGCCTAAGGGGTGCACGCAAAAATCAAGACTGATGGTAGCAAACGAGTGGATGGATCCAAAACTAATCATAGCAGGTAGATTATAGCTTCAGTTTAAAAAGATAGACAATGGATCATCTATTTTTGATGCCCACCCAACATGAACCACATAGAAGACCCAAGATGAACCAGATAGTAGACAGATACTATTCGTTGCTGGCTCGATATGAGACCCATGGGCAATTCAAAACTCAAGATTGAACGATAAAGTAGCAGGTAATAATAACCGATGTATAACGTAAGCAAACACGAAAGACTGCGACCTCTCTTCCGGAACTGTGTAGTCCTCAGGTTCATCTGCTCAGTCGATGATGGTAATGCAGTTGGCGTGGCTGCCGGCAACGGGGAAGATGATCTGAGGCAGCGAAAGGAAGTCTGCAGGGGGATCTCTACTGTAGTGAACGCTTCTATCGATGGTGCACCTCAGGTGGGGTGGATGACGGCACGGCAGGAGCAGGACATAACACACAAAGTTTTCTTTGACGCCTATCTGAAAATGAAGTAAATCTGTAAGGGCTCCTTAGAATTGGAGGATTCTATAAACGCAGGGACAGGAAAAACACAGGAATAGGATAGGAATGCACGTGCAAAACAGAGCATTTGGAAACATAGGATTTCAGTCAACCTGGGTGTTTGGCTCACATGAATTGGAAGAACAGAGGAATGGAGAAACAAAGTGATGCGACAAGTGTACAACCTCTTTGGCATAGCCTTGTGGACCTCAACATCATTGGGTTGGACGTGGAGGATGGTGATGATGCTGGTTTGACTGTCGGAGGCGGGGAAGAAGATCCGAGGCCTCTGGAAACGGCGCCGAAGGTACTGCTCCGCTGTGATGGACGGTTCCGTCGTTGGAGCAGCTCCGCTAAGGTGTACAGCGACGAGGCTGAAGCATGACAAGACAGACAACGTCAATCTGAAGTGGGACCCTAATATCATCTGCAATAGATGATGTAAAATACATCACCAAAAAGTGCTAGATGTAAAATGCATCAGCCGCGCCACGGTCGCTCTGACAGATGCTGTAAGTACTGTTCACTCTGAACTTAACTGAAGAAAATGAACTTCACAGTCGAAACTGAATTTTACTGTTGAAACTGGTTGAACTAGTAACAGAGCATTGCAATAGATGTTTAGGGCGTTCGAGCACTAGTAGCATAGAAGCAGTGATCTAAATCAGCATACGCTCGAGCAGGGAACGCACTAGCAGAGAGCAAGTCATGCAGTAGCACCGCGAGCGAGTGCTAAAGCAGCAACTCCTGTAGCTACCGGAGGTCGTGCAGTAGCAGCGCAAGCGAGAGCAAGAGCAGAGTAGTAGCACGAACGAAAGCAGGAGCAGTGCAGCAGCGTGACCGACAGCAAGAACAGAGCCGCAGCGCGAGCGAGAGCCGGAGCAGCTGCAGCTAGTGCCGTTGTGGAAGTCGCCGCCGAGGAAGCAACGACATGGGGGAGAGACGCCGTGGATGATGTGGCCGGCGACGGCGCCGTCGATGGAGACACGCCATGTCTGCTCGGTATCGAGCACCGGCAGCCCCGTGAGATCGAATAAAAGATAAAATGCAGCGGTGAGTGCAGAACCTCCTTGGTGGCGCCGAGTTGGCCTCGGCTTCATCGGAGGAATTGGTGAGGGTGCTGCGGTTCCGGTGGGGCAGGTCAAGACGGCGCTGTGGGGATTGAGGTGGCGCGATAGGCGAGGCGAACGTCGGGGCAGCTCCTTGGAGGTGGAGGACGGGGCGGCTGATCCGGCGGGACGACGAGATCGACAACGGATCCTCATCCGGTGTGGTGGATGAGGGACGGCGAGCTGTTGCGGTGGATGACGTAGTCGGGGAAGAGTCCCCGGGTGGGCGGCGGTCGGGAGGCCGACGAAGGAGCGTGGGGTTTCGCGGGTTTTGGCGGCCTCCGTGTA
>NC_057805.1:449967983-449981538 GCF_018294505.1 Triticum aestivum | reverse complement strand
CCCTGAACCCTAAGATAGATAGAGGGGTACCTCTCCGGCAAGCCCCTTCCCCGCTGCGGCTGGTTCTTCCTTAACTCTGGCGAGCCCCCCACCCCCTGAAAATTGACTGCCCCAAAAGTCGATTCAGTCGACTGAAGTGTAGCTAAATCGGAGCAGCATCGCAAGCAAGAGCAAGAGCGAGAGCAGCAGCACGAGCAAGAGCAAGAGCAGACAAGGCAGGGGACCGAGAGCGAGAGCAGAGCAGCAGCGCGAGCGAGAGCTAAAGAAGTAGTAGCTCCTACGGATGTGGATGTCGCCGCCGAGGGAGCGACGCCGTGGAGGAAGTGGCCGGCGACGCCGCCGTGGATGGAGCCGCGCCGTGTTGGCTTAGGACCGAGCGCTGGCAGCACCGTGAGATCGAATCAAGAAGAAAATGCGGTGATTAGTGTACAACCTCTTTGGTGGCGCCGATTAGGCCGCAACTTCATCCGAGGAAACGGTGATGATGATGCTCTTCCGGTGGTGCAGGTGAAGACGGTGGTGTGGGAATGGAGGTGGCGCGAAAGACGAGGGGAATGTCGGGGCAGCTCCTTCGAGGTGGAGGACGGGGTGGCTAAACCGGCGGGACGACCAGATCGACGACGGATCCTCATCCGGTATGGTGGATGAGGGACGTCGAGGTGTTGCTGTGGACGATGTCGTCGGGGAAGAGGCTCCGGCTGGGTGGCAGATGGAGGAGGGTGTGGGGCTTCGCGGGTTTTCCCAGCCTCGGTGTACGAATGGGTGGGCGGATGGGATGGGAGTGGGGAACCATGGCTTAGGGACGCGCTTGTACGAAATGTGGGGTAAGTTACGAAAGTACCCCCAGCGATTTGAGGCGGTTCTTTCGGTTCAGTGGTATCACGGGCATTTCGCGTGTCGGGATTTCACAGGAGGTGGGAGTTTTCGCGTGCATTGTAATTTTGGAATAGCAAGGCGCGGGTTGAGATGGAGGGAGTTGTCGGAGCACAGCGAGACAAAGATTTATCTTAAATATTTCGGGGTAACAAGGCGCGGGTTGAAGAGGCGGGAGTTTCGCAGCACGATAGACAGAGACGCTAGCTTGAAATTTTGGCATAACAAGGTGCGGCTTGAAATTTCGGGAGAACAAGCTTAACGTGTACCAAAAAAAGACAATTTAGACTAGTACGATATACTACGTACAATGTGTTTAACACGCACAACACACAGACAGACGCCATTTAGACTAGTAAGATACACGTGCATTGCACGCATGAGATTTGGCAACCAAATTATGAATAAATACCACATTATAGCATGTAAGCTTTGAGTCATATATGCATGATTTTGAATGATATGAACTATAAGAATTAAACCAAGGTCTAGATCAGGCATATATGACTCAGAGCTTACATGCTATAGTGTGGTATTCATTCATAATTTGGTTGCAAAATCTGACGCGTGCAATGCACGTGTACCTTACTAGTACTTCGAGTATGTGCAAAACACAATGGCACGCTACACATTGTCTCTCTTAAAGTTCATGAAGCCACGTGGCACATGTGGAGGCGTTGTCGTGACATCCTTGTGTGGATTGATCACAGTGACGTGCTGCTAGTTCCATAAGAATGTACTCGTCCTCCCTGAGCCACACTGGCGGTACATGCACGAAGCGAAGATGTGCACGCACGCCACGTACGCACTCATTCCCTCGCATGCACACGCGGGTACACGGGCGGGCGCAATTTTGTACCAAGATCCACCCCATGTGATAATTTGACGCGTGTAAAGTCCTTCACTTCATTGATGGTCAATTAATACAGCGCATGCAAATTGAGTGGACGTGAGGGCGGAAGAAAGACATTACTACTCCAAGGCGCATGCGAGTAGTTAAATCATGGGTTGCTAGTAGTACTTCCATTGGTCTCCTTCGTATTTTGTGCCAATTTTTGACAGTAACATAGAGGGTGCTTGGATATGTTTTAGTCCCATGACTAAAAGTAGTGGGACTAAAACTTGGTAGCCTCATCCATGCTTGGATACAAATACTAAAGAAACTAAAATCAAGTTAATGAGCATTTATTATCCTCCAAAACCTCCAATCCAGAACTCGCCTGTGTTAAAGGAGAGGAGTTAAATGAGGAGAGAGAGGACTAATCCACATTTTAGTAGGGGTACCCCTGACTAAAAAAATTTAGTCTCGAGACTAGTTTTAGCCCCTCTTTAATTAGTCAGGGGTGCTTGGAACTTTAGCCTCTTAAAGAGACTATTTTTAGTCAGACTAAAATAAGTCCCTTGGATACAAGCACCCTCATAATATTCACGCATCTGAGCATTGTTGTCGGAGTAATGGGCCACGGGTAGCCTAACCCGAGTCCCTGAGCATTTCAAGACATTCGGCTGGCTGCGCCCCTCAAGCATCAAGGATGAAGCGCCGCCTTCTGGAGGCCGGCTGCCAGAAGACGGCCAAGCACCAGAAGACGGCCCCAGGACAGGCCGACTCCTAGCAGGCGGCCTCCACAGAGGCCGGCTCCTAGCAGGCGGCCCACAACGCCCTCAAAGTCTGCACCCCCATTAAGAAGATAAGACATGATGTAGCTACAATAAAGCCCATCACCCCCATATCCATGGCATGGCGCGACCACAGTGCCCCGTACAGGCGGAGATCTCCACACGGCGTGGCACTGTTGCCACTCCACCCTCGACGTCACCCCTGTCAGGCGGAACCCTATTCCCACGACGGCCTATCGATACAGCCTACAGGCGGCGGGCCCTACCAGGCAGCGAGAGCCCGGAAGGCGGCGGAACCTGGCCAGTCGGATCCAAGGGAGGCCGACCTCTAGCAGGCGGCCTACTCTTTCCTTGGAGTCCGCGTGCCATTAACCAGATGAGACATGGAGTGGCTACAGTGACCTCCCACCAGACGGCGGGACTGTAGCCACGCCCGCCCGACGAAGCATGCATCATTAGCATTGCGGCTACAGTAACAAGCAGCCGGCCGGACCCGCAAGCGGCGGAGGCGGCCTGTCGGCTCCGTACCAGACCAGTCGACGGGGCCCACCAGGCGGCAGGCCCCAGCAGCCGGCAGAGAAGCCGGTGACTAGAGACACTAACAGTCGGGTCCTACACCCGGCCAGATTACCATTGTACCCCTGGGGGGTTGGTCTATATAAACCCCCCAGGGAACCAATGCAAAGGGTTCCCAACCTGTTAGACCTAGACTCATACATAGAGAGGGGAGAGAACAAGCCCTGCTCTCTTCTACCTCTAGCATACAGCTCGAGGAGCACCATTGTACTCACTAGTGCCTTAGTAATCATGCGGTGACCCTGCAGAGCAGGACTAGGGGTGTTATCTCCTAGGAGAGCCCCGAACCTGGGTAAAGTGCACCGACGTTCGTGTCTACGCCTCATCCCGCTTCCAGGCACCGGTGACGTTCTACTCGCTCCCACCATGATAAGCCATCCGTTGGCATATGTTGCACCCAACCCCCGACATTTGGCGCCCACCGTGGGGCGAGGTGCACCGTCTTCCGGAGACCTGTTCTGGACGGGAACCTTATTCCTTCCTGGCGAGCGCAGCCAGCCGGCACGCTAGACGGCGTCTGCGCCGACGCGCTGCACGACGCGGAGGTTGTCCGCGCAGCGAGCTGCCTCGCCGATCTTGTTGGCGAGATTTGCCTCTCCGACGAGCCCGTATTTGACGCGGGCACAGATGGCCCCGAGAGCCGCCTCGTTAGCCTCCTCGACCGGCTCCACGTCGTCAGCGAGCTTGTTGTGGACTTGGAGTCGGTTGGCTCCACCGACCCGATGCTTGTCGACTCCGACACGGCGTCGCTTGACGCGTTCCCCACCAACATGGTGGTCTACGACGAGCCGCTTCCTCGCGGGAATAGCGGCAGCAGCACCGTCACGGAGGTGCTCGTCATCAGCCCCAGCGAGCACTCTGGCGGAGGCGGCAAAGATCCGCTGCAGGCGGCATTGTGAGACCTGGCCCCACCCGTACCCGAAGACGCTGATGGCGAAGCGCTGGAGGAGCACCGCAAGGCGCTTCTCGACAGCGCGCGGAAGCTGGCCACGATGAGATGTCTCTCTGAGGCCTACCAGCGCGAATTTGATCGTGCCATCGGCGGTACGCCGGCTGGTGGCAAGCCCAGCCACGTGGGCATCGTCGGCAACGCGGGGCCGCCATCGCCAGCATGCTGGGGGCCGACCGCCCGACTTACGCCACGCCCCAGGAGAACATACGAGCCGCCCAAGTGGCGACAGAAGAGCTGGAGCACTTGGAGGGAAACAAGCGTCGTTGCATGATGGGCCGCGTGCAGCAGCACCTTGACGCAGCCGCCACGCAGCAAGAAGTCGGCCGCTGAGTGGCGGAGCCCGGCCTGCAGGCTGAGAATCAGCCGCCTCGCCGAGAGCACGGCGCGACCTCCTGGACGCCAACAGGTGGCAACCAGGGGCGACGAGACAAGGAGACGGCTGCAAGCCGCAGTCGGACGCACATCACCATCGAGCGCGACCAAGACGGCCGCCCACGAGCGATGGAACGACCAGGCGACTACCAGCCTCCCCAGCGCAGAGAAAGGCGCGTGTCCCCGCCGCCTATTGATCATCCGAGTCTTGGAGGCCGGCTTGGCCCCCGAGAAGGAATCGGAGAGAATGATGCCCGCCAAAGGATCGGTCGCCTCAACCGATCCCTGGCGCTAGAAGAAGAATACGCATTGAGCCCGCCTTGCTTTGGCCCCCGCATCCGCGATGAGCCTTTCCCCAAAGGGTTCACTCTCCCAAGAGATACGCCCAAGTACACAGGCTCCGTGAAGCCAGAGGACTGGCTGGTCGACTACTCCACGGCCGTCAGCATAGAAAACGGCAACAAGCGTGTTGCTGTGATGTACGTTCTGCTCGTGCTTCAGGGCACAGCCCGGACATGGCTGAACAGCCTGAAACCCCGCAGCATCAACAGCTGGGTAGATTTCACTGAAGCCTTCGTCCGCAACTTCACCAGCACGTACAAGCGGCCGCTCAAGCCTCGCCAGCTCTCCTTGTGCGTCCAAGGCCTCAACGAGTCGACTCGCGACTACCTCACGCATTGGGCCGAGCTGCGCAACTCATGCGAGGGCGTGCACGAGGTGCAGGCCATCGAGTACTTCACAGCCAGGTGCCGAGAAGGCACCCTCCTCAAGCACCGGCTTCTCTGCGACGAGCCGGGGACCCTCGATGAACTGCTGATCATAGCAGACAAGTACGCCACGGCTGACTCCTCCATGAAGGCGGAGATTCAAGTTGACGCATCTGGCAAGGTGGCTCCCCAAGCTCCTCGGACCCTGGTTGGTGACACCAGTAGGCGCCAGCAGCAAAACGACAACAAGCGCAAGGCCACGCAGCCGGCTTCCACAAGCCGGCAGGTGGCGACAGTTGAAGACCAGCAGCCGGAAGGGCAGCCTCCTTCCAAGCGTCAGAAGGGCGGCAAGCCCAACTGGTTGCCCGCCTTCTCATACGAACAGACTCTCGATGCACCCTGCAAGTTTCATAGCGGCGCGAAGCCGTCCAACCACACCACTCGGAAATGCCACTGGCTCACCAGGATCGCCAAGGGCGACGGACTCCTGCCTCCTCCGCATGCCGGCCTGCCGCCTCCTCCTCCCCAGCAGCCGACGATTCGGCCAGTCGGCACGATACAAGATGAATATCCTGAAGAGCATGGAGCTTATGTCGTGTTCACCAGCGTGGCCGATGATAAGCACAGCAGACGGCAGCGGCAACAAGAAGTACATGGAGTAGCATTAGAGACCCCCGAGTTCATGCATTAGTCTGAGAAGCCTATCAGTTGGAGCAGGGCCGACCACCCGGAGGTGATGCCCTCTCCTGGTTCTTATGCCCTAGTTCTGGATGCCACATTTGCAACAAAGAGGTGGGCTGCTTGCTTCTCCCGAGTCCTGATAGATGGCGGCAGCAGTATCAACATCCTGTACCGAGACACTATGGAGAAGTTGGGAATCAAGTAGAAGCAGCTTCAGCCCAGTCGGACTGTATTCCATGGCATAGTCCCTGGCCTTTCTTGCTCACCAATTGGCAAGACACAGATTGACGTCCTCTTCGGAGACAAAGATCACTTCCGCCGAGAGCCAGTCTGGTTTGAGGTGGTGGACCTTGAGAGCCCCTATCATGCACTGCTTGGCTAACCTGCTCTGGCCAAGTTCATGGCGGTCCCCCACTATGCTTACCTCAAGATGAAGATTCCAAGCACCAAGGGAATCCTAACCATAACTGGGGACTACAAGAAGTCGTCCTCCTGTGCAGTTGACAACAGCCGGCTGGCCGAGTCCCTCGTGATCGCAGCAGAGAAGCGGCTCCTTGACCGGGTTGTGGCAATGGCAGGCAAGCAGCTGGAAATGTCGCCAAACCCCAAGGAGTCGGAAGCTGAGGGCTCGTTCAAGCTGGCAAAAGAAACAAAGAAGATACCCTTGGTCCCTGAGCACCCGGAGAGGCACGCTGTCATAGGTGCAAACCTTGACAGCAGATAGGAAAGCGAGCTCGTCAATTTCCTCCGTGAGAATCGGGACATCTTTGCATGGTCTCCTAAGGACATGCCGGGTGTTCTGACGGATTTCGCCGAGCACAAGCTACACGTCCGACCTGATGCCAAGCCAGTCAGGCAGCCCTTGTGCCGCCTGTCAAAAGAGAAGAGAAGAGTCATTGGAGAAGAGATAGCCCGGCTTCTAGCAGCCGGCTTCATTATGGAAGTGTTCTTCCTAGAGTGGTTAGCCAACCCAGTCCTTGTACTGAAGAAGAATAAGCAGTGGCGCATGTGTATTGATTACACCAGCCTCAACAAAGCTTGCCCCAAAGATCCATTTGCTTTGCCAAGAATTGACCAAGTGATAGACTCCATAGCCGGATGCGAGCTGTTGGGCTTTTTGGATGCATACTCAGGGTATTATCAGATCGAGCTGAACCCGGCTGACAGGCTGAAGACCGCCTTCATCACACCATTCGGAGCCTTCTGCTACCTGACCATGACGTTCGGCTTGAGGAATGCCGGCGCCACGTTTCAGCGTTGCATGCAGAAGTGCCTCCTCAAGCAACTTGGCAAGAACGCCCACGTCTATGTGGATGACATTGTGGTGAAGACAGAGAAGCATGGCACTCTGCTAGAGGACCTCAAGGAAACCTTTGAAAATTTGCGCCGCTTTCAGATCAAGCTCAACCCAGAGAAATGTGTCTTTGGAGTACCAGTCGGCCAGCTTCTTGGCTTCCTGGTCTTAGAGCGCGGCATAGAGTGCAACCCTGTGAAGATCAAGGCCATCGAGAGGATGGAGGTACCCACACGACTGCTGGATGTGCAAAAAATCACCGGCTGCTTGGTATCCATCAGCCGTTTCATTAGTCGGCTGGGCGAGAAGGCTCTTCCCCTGTACCAGCTCATGAAGAAGACCACTTTTTTCGAGTGGAACGACAAGGCGGATGAAGCTTTTCTCCAACTCAAGAAGATGTTGACCACTCCGCCTGTCCTGGCGGCTCCGGCTGCTAAGGAGCCCATGCTTCTCTACATCGCCGCCACCAGCCGGGTGGTCAGCACAGTCATAGTTGTGGTGCGCAAGGAAGACGGCAAGGCATTACCAGTCCAGAGACCGGTGTATTACCTGAGTGAAGTATTGTCCGCCTCCAAGCAAAACTACCCCCACTATCAGAAGATGTGCTACGCCGTGCGTTTCGCCGCCAAGAAGCTGAAGCCATACTTTCAAGAGCACCCAATCACTGTTGTCTGCACTGCTCCACTTGCCGAGATCATTGGAAGCCGAGATGCTTCGGGCCGAGTGGCCAAAAGGGCCATAGATTTGGCCCCCTACACCATCTACTACCAACCTCGCACCGCCATCAAGTCCCAAGCACTGGCCGACTTCCTCGTCGACTGGGCCGAGACCCAGTACCTGCCGCCAGCGCCAGACTCCACCCATTGGCAGATGCACTTTAATGGTTCCAAGATGCGCACCGGTTTGGGAGCCGGCATCGTCCTCACCTCTCCCAAAGGCGACAAGCTCATATATGTGTTGCAAATTCATTTTGCCACCTCCAACAATGTAGCGTAATACGAAGCACTTATACACGGGCTCCGGCTTGCCAAAGAACTCGGCATTCGCCGGATCCTATGTTATGGTGACTCCGACTTGGTGGTCCAGCAGTCGTTAGGTGACTGGGACGCGAAGGATGCAAATATGGCAAGCTACCGCTTCCTTGTACAGCAACTCAGTGGATACTTTGAAGGGTGTGAGTTCTTCCATGTGCCAAGAAATGACAATGAGCAAGCAGATGCCTTGGCACGGATCAGCTCCACCCGGCAAGCAATACCAGCCAGCGTCGCCCTACAACGCCTCCTCAAGCCGTCTGTTAAGCCGTCACCTGAATCAGATTCCATCTTCGTGTCGGCTGCTCCCGAAGCAGTCGGATCCGACTTGGGGACTCCAGCGGTCGGCTCGAGGACTTCGGCAGATGGCTCGGGGGACTGCAGCGGTCGCACCCGGCCCGGGGACTTCAGAACCCGGCCCGGGGACTTCATCAACGCAGCAGGCGGCAGCCGACTCCAACCCGCCGCCTCCCAGCCCAACCGCCCTCATGCAAGTAGCAGTCCTTACAATTGAAGAAATAGAAGCACCTTCATGGGCGCAGCCCATCCTCAATTTTCTGGTGAACAAGGAGTTGCCGACTGATGAGATCTTGGCCCGACAAGTGCAACGTCGGGCAGCAGCTTACACCATTGTCAACAAAGAACTTGTGAGGCGCAGCGTCACCGGTGTGCACCAACGCTGCATGGAGCCAGAGAAAGGCCAAGCAATCCTCAAAGATATCCACCAAGGCGAGTGTGGTCACCACGCGGCTTCAAGAGCACTTGTAGCCAAAGCTTTCCGCCATGGTTTTTTCTGGCCGACTGCTCTAGAAGACGCCAAAGACTTGGTCCAGAAATGCAAAGGGTGCCAAAAGTTCCGCTCCAAGCCACATCTGTCGGCTTCTGCACTCAAGACCATCCCCATTGCCTGGCCCTTTGCCGTCTGGGGACTGGACATGGTGGGACCATTCAAGACAGCACGCGGCGGCATGACTCATCTGCTTGTCGCCGTGGACAAATTCACCAAGTGGATAGAAGCAAAGCCAATCAAGAAGTTGAATGGTCCGGCTGATGTGACTTTCATTGCAGACATCACCACTTGGTATGGCATACCACATAGCATCATCACCGACAATGGCACAAACTTTTCCAAAGGCGCCTTGGCTCGTTTCTGCACGACGCAGGGCATCCGACTGGACTTAGCGTCCGTTGCCCATCCACAGTCAAACGGCCAGGTGGAGCGAGCAAACGGCATCATTGTGTCCGACATCAAGCCCCGACTGGTCGAGCCTCTGGAGCGTTCGGCCGGCTATTGGCTCGATGAGCTGCCGACCATCCTCTGGAGCCTGCATACAACTCCAAACAAGTCAACCGACTTCACGCCTTTCTTCCTCGTCTACGGTGCCGAAGCCGTCATCCCGACGGACATAGAATTTGACCCCCCTCGAGTCACCATGTACAGTGAGGAGGAGGCAAAAGAAGCACGAGAAGACAGCGTCGATCTGCTGGAAGAGGGCCGGCTGTTGGCACTCAGTCGGTCCACCATCTACCAGCAGAGCTTACGCCGGTACTATAATCGAAAGGTCAAGCCAAGATCCTTCCAAGAGGGAGACCTTGTGCTCCGGCTGATCCAGCGAACAGCCGGCCAACACAAGGTCTCGGCACCTTGGGAAGCCCCCTTCATCATCAGCAAAGTTTTGGGCAACGACTCCTACTACCTGATCGATGCTCAGAAGGATAGAGCACGCAAGAGAGACGACTCCGGCAAGGAGACGGAGTGGCCATGGAATGCAAACCTCCTTCGAAAATTTTACAGTTGATGCAGTATGTACCACGCTACCTTTTTAAGTACGAAGACTCCGGGTCCCCTGAGAAGAGCTCGGGGGCTACCCTCTTTTATCTATATGATAAGTGTTATGCCTATGAGTATGTTATTTCGTTATTCTGCCTGGCACCGGGTTTGACCAGTCGGCCCGGGGGCTCACCGCCTTGTACTATGTGGTGCTTCCTGCAGTCGGATAAGTAGTGTGTTGGCACCTAAACCTTCTCCTGCCAGAAGCCGCAGCTCGCAGAGCGACTGTCCGGCGGGCAGGAGTCGCAGAAAGGGTGTCCACACGAAAATGGCTAAGGACCCAAAGCACGCGCATAGTCCAGGCCGGCAACCCGCCTCATCGACCGGCTGCTGAGCAGCCGGCCGGCCGGCTTCTACTTAACTTCCTAACACTCTAGTCGGCTAAGTACTTGCCCTCCTGAAAGTAGCTAAATACTTGACCCAGCCACAGTCTGCAGAGCGGCTGTTTGGCTGGCAAGACGGCAGGCAAGGGAGGGCGGCAAAGGAAAAAAGCCAAGGAGCAGAAAGCAAGAAAAGACAGAACTCGGCAAAAATATTTACATGTCAAAAGGCCCTTGGCCGGCATTCAACAGAGTTTGAAATACACCCCGCGGCTGGAATTGTGCAAATTCAACAAAGTTTGTCGAGACTGATAAAGCAGGAAAAACAAGATAATTCGGCGGCCTAGGGAGCAGCAGAGGGGTCCGACTGGTTGGCGGAGTCGGTGGTGCCGGTTGGTGGAGTGGACGGCTGGTCAGTCTCCGCTTGGTCGCCTCCAGCAGCAGTCGGCGCACTCGAGTGCGGCTCGTTGTTCGAGGCGCGGTCAAGCTGAGGCTGGCCGTCCGCTCCGACCTCTGGCGCATCTTCTCTGCCTTCCTTGTCCTCCTCGTCTTCTCCCTCATCACTGGAGTCGATCATCTCGGCCGAGTCCTCATCATCCTCCGGGTTCAGCCCGAACCACTCTGGTGGCGCCTCGGCACCGTTCTCGGCCTGCTCAGGAACGAAGATGTTGGTGTTGGTGTACTCGGCGATCGCCGCGGCTCGCCTGACAAGATCGCGCTCCACCGCCACCAGCTCCTCTTGGGCCTCCTGCCGAAACATGGTCAACTGGGCTAGATTTAGCCCAGGGTACCATGCCTTGACGAACTCCAAGGCCCAGCGTGCTCCAGCCCGGGCCGAGGAGCCCTTCGAAGCCTCGAGTCGACCGTCCGCCACCTCCAGCCAGTCGGCAGTTCGGCTGGGAGTGCGCGGAACCGGCATGTCTGGCCAAAGGGCGGAGATCGCCTGGGCCCCGACACGCTAAAGACGATGCAGCATCCGATGAGTCGGCCGAAGGCGGGCCTGGATGCTGAGAAGGTGCTCGCTAAGGGTCCGGCGGGCGTCGGCAACGATCTGCGCACCTTCCGCCCTCCGTTCCTCACGATAAGCCTCAATAGCCTGGTTGGCGGCGCCAGAGTGGCCAGGGAAGAAGTCTGCTCAGGTAGAAAGCAAGTAAGGCGGAAGTCAGAAGCTAGAAGCCGGCCTGGTCAGCAGCCGGCGACTCAAAGAAAGGAAAAAGAAGAAGCTTACCATCAACCATGTCTTCAATGCTACCGAAGCCGGCAGTCAGCAGCGTCTCCTTGTCGGCCTAGGCGGGGCGTTCGGTCTCAAACTCGGCAAGGAGATTGGACTCTTTCTCCTCCGCCTCCTTTTGGGCCGTCTAGAGAAGCTTCGCCTCCTCCGCTAGCTGCGTGACCAATCGGTCACATTCCTGGGCCAGCTTGTTGCACTCTGCCTCCTTGGCACGCAGCGCGGTGTTGGCTTCACCCAGCTGATGCTGCTGCAAGGCGGCATTGGCCTCTGCAAGAGTAGAAGAAGAGAAAGATATCAACGATCAACAAAGAAGAAGTACAGTTGCCAGGGAGATCCGGCCCGACTGCTCAGCAGTCGGCCCGAATCTCGGGGGCTACAGTCCGCGGGTGCGCTATCGCGCCCCCGCGGAGAAGAAGTTATCAATAGTCAATAAAAAGGAAGTGTAGTTGCCGGAAGATCCGCCCCGACTGCTCAACAGTCGGCCCAAATCTCGGGGGCTACAGCCTGCGGGTGTGCTAGCGCGCCCCCGCAGAGAAAGAAAATGAGGACTTGCTCCGGCTTTCCGACAAGTCGGCGGTCCGTCAGTCCAGATCCCGGACGTTGGAGTTGAAGGTGATCGCGCGGAGGTTATGACAGTCCTATGATGAAGATGGCAGATAAAGTTAGCACTCGGAGTTTGTCAATTAAAGTTCTGAGACGTCTGCTCAGCAGCCGGCCTGAAACTTGGGGGCTACACCCAGTGGGTGCACTGGCGCGCCCCCACAGAGAAGTACAAAAATCAAAGACGAAGAAGTAAGAAACATACCCGAATGGCCGCTCGCGAATCCAAGAACGCCGTGTTGCAATGCTTGAGAGCGTCGGCCTCAGCTCGGAGTTTGGCCTGGACGTCAAGGATCGCCTGGTTTAAGGCTCCCGTCCCGCCTCCACACACCCAGTCAGTGGGCGCGGCACTGGTTGCTTCGGCATCTGGGATCGACGAACTCGTGGCGCCGGCCTCTAGCGGTCGTGGCGCCGAAGTCGCCTTCGCAAGTTGACGACGCGTTGGTGTGAGGGCCTCAGGAGTCGGGCCCGTCACCATCTCGTTTCCGGCTGGTGGCGCCGGTGGGGCAGCCGGCTGCTTGTCTTGCGCCCCTCCAGATGGCGGTGGCGGAGGCACGGCCGCATCCGGCATGACGACATCGCCGCCTTCCCTCTCCATGACCGGATGCTCGTCGCCGGCCCCCAGTCGGCGCCGTGAACTCTGGTCACTACAAGAAAAAGACACATCCGTGACATTTTGGGCCGAACGAAAAAAAATTCTGTCATACATATGACACTTCTATGACGATAATTGTGACAAAACCCGGTATCATCATAGATGTGGTGGGCTCCTACTTCTATGACAAAAAATCATGACAGAAAATGGGCTTTTCGTCCTGGGCGGGCCGGAGATGTAGCTGCATGACATTCTTTGGGCCGTCCATGACGGAAAAAACCGTGGTAGAAGCGAGGGGGAGGAAAATTTCGGGGAGTTCCCGGTTACGGTGGGAGGTCGGGGGCCGAGCGATGCGTGTTTCTCTTGTACACGTACGCGCGTGTGTGCGAGGCGTTGGGCTCTAACTGAACCCGAGCGATTGCACTGTAGGCTACGCGTAACTGAACCCGAGCGATCGATCGATGGCTGTTAACTGAACCCGATCGAGCGATTCCTTCGCTACTGCTGCTAACTGAAGCCGATCGATTGGATGAACAGTGAGCGTTGCGGGGGGGTGGATGAACAGTGAGCGGTGGCGTTGCCTCTGGATGAACAGGACCCCGTGGTGTGGAGGGCTGGATGAACAGTAGACGGTGGAGGGGTGCCCGTGGAGGGGTGGTTGAACAGGACCCCGTGGTGTGGAGGGCTGGATGAACAGTAGACGGTGGAGGGGTGCCCGTGGAGGGGTGGTTGAACAGTAGCCAGTGGAGTAGCGCGCGGTGGAGGCTGGATGAACAGGAGCCCGTGGAGGCTGGAGGAGGTCGACGGTAGCCCGTGGAGGCTGGAGGAGGTCGACGGTGGAGATGAACAGTATCCCGTGGAGTCCCGTTTTGCGG
>NC_057805.1:449902736-449967629 GCF_018294505.1 Triticum aestivum | reverse complement strand
GTAGGAGGTCCGTTTCGTCCGTTTTGCGGTACGCCACACCCCTCCCGATCAACAGGACCCCCGTTTCGACCGTAGTAGGTCCATTTCCTCCGTTTTGCGGTACGCCACACCCCTCCTGATCAACAGGACCCCCTTCCGAACGTAGGAGGTCCGTTTCCTCCGTTTTGCGGTTCGCCAGGCCTCGTTTCCATCACCTGTTCCGTCCAAGCCCTCCCGATGAACACGACCACGCATTCCGTTCCGACCCAGCCGGTTGGCTCCCACGCGTTCCGTTGCCTCCCGATGAACACGACGCATTCCGTTGCCTCCCCATGAACACGACGCATTCCATTGCCTCCCCATGAACACGACGCATTCCGTTGCCTCCCCATGAACACGATGACGACGTTGTTTCTCCGTTCCGACCCAGCCATGTACACGAGCCCTGGCCGTACGTATGCGCGACTAGGCGTTCGAGACCCCGCCCGTATGTACACATACGTGGCCGTATTTTCTTTCTTGCACCCTGGCTACTGTACGTACGTGTGCATGCTACGTGCCCGCCTCTACTACCACACGTGCGCGCCTCTACATCGACCAGTATGTACGTACACGTTCGCGACTAGAATGACTACGCTACGTACGCTTCGACCAGGTGGGTCCCGACTGTCAGGCACTTCCTTGCCTGCGAAGATGTAGCTGGCGGGTCCCAGTAGTCAGGTGGGCGAATCATTTTTTTTGCCCGGACGCACTTCCTTGCGTGCGAAGATGTCGCCGATGGGTCCCAGCAGTCAGGGGGGCGAATCGTTTTTTTCGGACGCACTTCCTTGCGTGCGAAGGTGTAGCTGGTGGGTCCCAGCAGTCAGGGGGGGCGAATTGTTTTTTTTTTGCCCGGACGCACTTCCTTGCGTGCGAAGATGAAGCTGGTGGGTCCCAGCAGTCAGGGGGAAACGTTTTTTCCGTGAAATACAGTGGCCCATCCGGTGGGTCCCAGCTGTCAGGTGGAGGAATCATTATTTTCCGTGTAATAAGGAGGCACTTCCTTGCTGCGGCCGTGGACCCAGCTGTCAGCCTCTCCACGTATAGTCTACGTCCGATGGAAGTCGTTCCTTGACCACGTTGACCAGGCCGCGCCGAGAGCACCACGGCGGTGGACGACGACGAGGCCTAGGAAGGGGACGACGCGGAGCCGGGGAAGACGCAACAGTGGAAGCTCGCGCGGAGAGGAGTACGAGGGTTCACTGGTTCGGCTGCGGTGTGAGGCTGCCGTCGCCGCAGGGCCTGGCCAGTGGTGGGAATAGTAGGGGCGGTGAGGCCTCCGCGGCAGCACAGCCGGCCACGGGAGGCAGGAGCATGCGGCACGACCGGCGCTGCTTTGGGCGGCTGGAGCAAGAAGACCAGAGGTTGAAGAAGCATTACGGCCGTTGGATGGACATCGTACGGTCACTGGAGCTAGAATCGTTCATATTGACTAAGTTGACAAAGCCCTCCGTCCCCATCAACTTAGTTGGCCCACAAGTCATCCTCCCACTATGGTGGGTTCCAGCTAGCAGGGGGTATCCATTTTTTGTGCGTAATAAGGAGGCACTTCCTTGCATGCGAAGATATAGCTGGTGGGTCCGACATGTTAGCGGGGGGAACGTTTTTTTCGCGAAATACAGAGGCCCTTCCGGTGGGTTCCAGCTGTCAGGTGGAGGAATCATTATTTTGCGCTTACAGTCCACGGCCGATGGATGTCATTCGTTGACCATGTTGACCAGGCCGCGCCGAGAGCACCATGGCGGTGGACGACGGCGAGGCCTAGGAAGGGAACGACACGGAGCTGGGGAAGACTCGGCAATGGTTTCCCAAGTGGTGGGGAGTACGAGGGTTTACTGGTCCGGCTGCCGTCGCCGGAAAATAACAGGAGGTGTGGGTGAGTAGAGGAATGGCCTGGCCAGCAATGAAGTAGGGTGGGGCGGTGCGGCCTGTGCGGCAGCACAGCCGGCCACGGGAGGCGGGAGCAGGCAGTCCCACCGGAGCTGGTTTGGGCGGCTGGAGCAAGAAGATCAGATATTGAAGAAGCAGCACGGCCGTTGGATTAACATCCAACGGTCACTGCTGCTAGAATCGTTTGTGGACTAAGTTGACAAAGCCAAAGTACACGTCAACCTAGTAGACCCACAAGTCAGCCTCCAAATCTGTCCCAAACAGTATACAGCCCGAAATTTCTAGCCAGATTCAAATTAATTTTAAATCTAAATATACCTTAATTTAAATTCAATGAAATTTTACCCGCACAAAAACAATGAAATTTAAAATATCAAAATCTGAAAGAAAATAGTATTTTGGAACTAATTGTCTGTTTGCTGTATTTTTTCATTTTATAGCCCATTTATTATTACTTATAGCCCATTTTCTGGGCAAAATGCATCCCTCCTCGTCTTGAAAGATTTCCGGCCCAGCAGGGCGTAGAAAAGCAAGTAGGCCTACGTTGGTTATTCTGCAAAAAACAAAATAGCTGGCTAGCCATTTTCAGAAAGGAAAAAAACAAACTGGGCTGGTCATGTGCTAAACATATGAAATAAAAGCCTAGGCTAGACGGGCCACGGGTCCCGCACAACCCAGTTGATACCCTTCTCCGTCCCAAAAAAACAAAATTACTACGCGCGCTGCTAGGTCCCTACTGTCATCCTCACCATGTACAGTCATCTCCTTATTCCTCTCGGTTGTTGACCATGTTGACAACACCGGAGGGCGGCGCCGCGGCGAGCGAACCAAGGCGGAGGACGATGGTGAGGCCTCGGACGGGAACGAACAGGAGCCAGGGTAGATCACAGCCAGCCGTGGGAGGTGGGAGCAGGCAGTCCCGCCGGCGCTGGTTTGGCTTTGGTGGCTCGAGGAAGAAGAGACTGAAGAAACGCGACAGACGTTGAATGTCAATCCAACGGTCAAGGTTGGCACAATCGTTTGTTGACTAAGCGGACACCAAGTAGCATACTTTTTTATATATAGGAAGAAAACTGCGAGGAAAATGCGTTCGTCTACCGTCCTCCTCACAGGGAACATTCGCCACATAAGTGACTAGCACCCTTGGTTTTCAACCGAGAGGTCTTGGGTTCGAGTCCCAGGAACTCTCAATTTTGTCCTCCTTCCTTCCTCGCAAAAAAAGGGAAAGAAAATCAAAGACTTGGGAAGGCGTACATAACAAGCTAGTGTACTAGTAAAGAGACGTTGCCGAGTTTTAGAAAAAAGAAAGACGTGCTCCTGTAGCTGGTTCGAATCCAAACCTAGACTATGACTATATATGGTGCTATGCTACTCTGCAAGTAGTGAAACTGACATATCCAACGTTCGCTTCTCCTCTTCTCTACTTACTCTGCCTAGCATCAGAAGCTCTGGTTGCAGCAACCATGTCCGCTGGCTGCTTGTCCACCTGCTCTTCAGCAGGCAACAACCAGATATCCGCCAAGTCGCCACCCGTACCATCGCCTGTGGGTCTCATCACACCCCCACCGGCACGCGCACCGCAGCCAATTGCTCATCGCAACCCGCTGCCGTTGGTGTGGTGCCACTACTACAAATCACGCAGAGTCATCCGTCACGTCTCAACCACAATCCGCAACCCTGGCCGAGTCTTCTACAAATGCTTGAATCATGGGGTAATAATATGTTTAAGTGTTGTTCTGCTGCTTTCAGTTGCTGATTTTTTTAATAGTTTGGTTGATGATCTTCCAATTTGATTCATGCAGAAAAGGGAAGATTCGTGTGATTTGTATTTCTGGGAAGTTGCTGATGTGGGGGAATGCAACTACGCTGATTATTTGGTTACCCGAGGATCCCAATACCAGCAGGTTGGGGTGTTGGACAAGTAACTGAAGGAACGGCAGAAGAGGAAGATGCAGAGCAGAAGGTTAAAGATGCAGTTCTTCTGATCATGGCCAAGCAACAGCTGCTGAACGGCCTTGACAACAATGAGGAGATGAAAGAGCTTGTGAAGATAACGGGCAAAATCGACGTGCTCTGTAGGATGATTGTCTCTTTATTTGGAGTGTATGTAGCACTCGTGATGTATTCAGTGGCTACGACATGAGCACTTTGCTGAAACTAGTAATGAATGAAACCTGTGTAGCAGGCTGGGCGTAGTGTTGTGAACATATAATGACTTCTATTAACGAAAATCAGGGGGTATCCCCTTTTGCTCATATAAATAAATAAATAGCAGAGGCCCTGTCGGGTCAGCTTTGTTCTCATTCGAAGACGTCGAGCAAATTGCAGTCCAACAGCAAACTATGTCATCAAATTCAAGTTTCACAGCCAAATATGAGTACAACTAAACAACAATGTCATCATGTTTTAGTTGTCATACAATCACCAAACACAAATCAGCATACATAACAAGTGATGTTCTGACAGCAAAATACTAAACAACATGTTCATCAGGTTTCAGTTGTCATAGCAAACACAATTTCACATAGTAGATAAAAAACGTCTTCTGACAGGCAAATACGACAAAAGCAATGTAATCATCATCCGCAGCAGCAGCGTCAACATCTTCGCCATGTGTATCAGTCTGAATCGTAATTCCCCACGGTGTCATCTTCTTCTTCGTCCTCAACGTCCTCGAACGTTGGCTTCTTCTTGATCAATTCTTGTATGTACACAGCACGACATTCAATCTTTTCGCCGGCGTCATTGACATGATGGTTCTCAAAGATATTAGGAACATCTGTGTTATCTTGTACATCAGGAGCAGTGTAAGCATCATCTTGTTGTGCAACTTCATTAAACGAATTCCTCTGCTCAAACCTTTGCAACACTCTCCAGTCATCGCTACGTGCAAATGTGTCTTCCAAGAAAAATATATGCGTTGCTTGATTTGCCAAAATAAAAGGCTTGTTGGTCTGGTACGCCGCCTTGACATTGATGGATTTCAAATAATCATCAGCTCTGGGTTTTGCGATCCTGGAAAACAGGTTATACCAATGACAGCACAACAGAACCACACACCGATGATCCTCGAAACTGGAGATATACTGCAACTGAACAATGTCTGTTATGTTAGCATACATTTCAGTTGTCTCTTTGTCATACGTATCCGTGCTCATGATGGCACTGTTTTGTGTCTTCATGCCTTCGTCTCGTGCAAGGGTGTTGTAGCGCACATCTCCAACAACGCAAGATTCATAATGTCTTACCCGAGTATCAGGACCCATTGCTAGTGAGTAAAGGGCATCATCAAGTGCCTGCCCATCCTCCCGCATCTTCTTAACCTATGGTTAGAAAATAGACAAGCTGATCATCTTATGTACTCAATATATTAAAAAAACTGACAGTGCACTTCAAAAGCTTACATGGTTCTTGAACCATTTCGCAAATCCTGCCATAACCAGTTTGTCAATGTTTCTTGGATTTTGCGGCAGTAACTCCTCTTTGTAGATGCTGCACAACATAGTGATCCCGTCAAACATCTAAATATATAAGAATGTGCTGCAAGTTTAGTAGATTACGATGTATAAGCTGCAGTACTGGACTTACTTGATATAAGGTAGTATCTCAGGACAGTTATTCAACACATACCAAACCATCTTGTCCAAATCTTTAGGTTTGTCCTCTTGTCGACTCTTCCATGTAACTCGAACAGAATAATCAAAAACATTGAGCCCGGGATTGTCTTCACCCACCTCTTTGCTAAGCTGATCAGCTGTTTCAATGTATTTTGAGCAGAATGTCAACGCTTCTGTAGCAATGTAGGCCTCTGCAATGGAACCCTCGGGTCTAGCTCTATTCCTAACATAGCCCTTGAAAGTGCCTAGCCGCCTTTCAATAGGGTACATCTAGCCATACTGTACTGGACCTCTAAGTAGTGCCTCATCAGGTAGATGAACAGCCAAATGCACCATCACATCAAAGAAGGCTGGAGAATATATCTTCTCAAGGTCGCATAGGATAGTTGGTATCTTGTCTCTAAGACACTCCAAAGCATCTATCCTGATATTCCTACTGCAGAGTTCCCTGAAGAATTGTCCCAACTCTGCAACTGCTCTGTATAAGTCAGGGCGGCCCAATCCTCTAAGGATAATAGGTAAAACCCTTTGAAGTAGGACGTGGCAGTCATGAGTTTTCAACCCTTGTACCTTGTTTCCATCTGCACTGACTCTCCTTTCAGGGTTGGAAGCAAATCCATGTGGGAATCTCACACGTGACAGGACCTCGCAGAATTCTTTTCTTTTTACCTTGTCCAAGACGTACACAGCTGGTGCCATATCCTGTGGTTTACCTTCATCTTGCACCTGCAAATCCTTTCTGATACCCAGGTGTGTCAAATCAATCCTATATTTTAAGGTATATTTCGTCTTGCCTTCAATATTAAGAAGTGTGCCGATAATGCTGTCACATATATTTTTCTCGATGTGCATCACATCAAGATTATGCCACAGATCCAAATCTTTCCAATACTCCAAGTCCCACAAAGTGGACCTGCGGGTAAACAATAATCTCTCTTCTACCCTGCCACGCTTCCTTTTCCCGCTACCATTACCAGGATGGTTTCCTGGTGTAATATGCCTGACCTTCTCTAATCCCACTTGCAACTCATCGGCGGTGAGCCTCTTTGGCGCATCACGGTTTTCATGCTTTGCATTGAACACATGTCTTCGGTATTTTCTAGGATGCGGCTTGTCCTTGGCAAGGAAATGGCGGTGTCTAGTGTAACAGATCTTGCTAAGTATTGCGTATGACAGCGGATTCCTGCCACAGCGAACACATGCATTGTAACCATGTGTCGTTCGCCCTGACATAGTGCCCAAAGCCGGATAATCATGGATGCACCAAATTATAACAACACGCGGAAAGAAATCAGCTGGTGGGATGCTATATAGGTCTCGAGTGAGAACACCCTTCCATAGCTGTTGAAGTTCCTCCACAAGAGGCTCCATGAACAAATCAAAATCCTTTCCAGGACTTTTTGGACCTGGGATGAGCAAGGCCATCATGTAGTTTGATTCTTTGGTGCAGACATTTGGAGGCATGTTGTAAGGGATAACAAGCACTGGCCACATGCTATATGTGGCGCTCTGGTGGCCAATGGGTTAAATCCATCTGAAGCTAAGCCAAGTCTAATGTTTCTCGGGTCAGCAGCAAACTCTTTGTGTTTATCATTGAAGCTTTTCCACTCACTACCATGAGATGGATGGCTCATTACATTCTGATCTCTGTACTCCTGGTTCCTAGAATGCCACAGTACATCCTCTCTTGTTTCAGCATCATGAAACAACCTCTGCAATCTTGGTGTAATTGGAAAATGTCTCAGAACATTATGAGGAATCCTCTTCACAGCATCGCCATCTTTCCATCTCGATGATTTGCATTTCGGGCATTCACTTAAGTTGGCATAATCCTTCTGGAACAGAACACAATTATTCTTACAAACATGGATCATATCATATCCAATTCCAACTGCACGAAGGAAATTCTTCATTTTACTGTAGGTGTGTGGCAGCTCAGACGCATCTGGGAAAGATTTGCGGAAAGCAGCCAACATCGCATCGAATGATTTGTTGGGCATCCGCTCAGATGTCTTCACCTGAAGAAAGGTGACCATAGCTGAGAATACTGATAGCTTATTTCCTGGGGTGACAGCAACGTTGCATTGTTCCAACATGCGGGCCCACCGTTTTTCTTCTGCAGGTGAAAGTTCACGGAATGCATGAGCATTTTGTAGCATTGTTTCAATGTTGGTCAAACTCACTGGCTCCGCCACCACCACCTCCTCCTCCTCTTCCACCAGAGCATCCGGCAGATCAAGATGGTGATCTGCTGCTTCCACGTAGTCAATAACATTGACGTTCACAACTTCACCATGATGAACCCACCTAGTATATGTGACCGACAACCCATACAAGTGTAGATGATTTTGCACAGTTGACTGGGGTCTTGTAACTGAATTCATACAACTGCTACATGGGCAGATCACATCTGATTTCGGACCACCGTACTCAGCTCTGATAAAGTTCATGAAGTTTTCAACCCCCTCGACATATGCAGCGGAGAATCTTCGAGAAGAAGTTATCCAAGTCCTGTCCATCTGTTAGACATACAAATTAGTTCTTCTACTAGATATTACAGGAAAAACATATATGCTTTTTTATGAAGTCCAGAAAAAAATACCTAGGTCGATGTCCAAAGCTATGGCAAGATATTTGGACGAGCAGATCTAAGTAACGAAATATATGTAAAGCTAATTCAGCAAACAGATTTGAGTGCCAAATTATGGCAGGCTGTTTCAGCAGTCAATGAGGCCGAGCACACAGCCATCGAACTATCGAAGGCCATCGCAGCAACAAAGATCGAGTATAAAACGGTGTAGACCTATTTCACCTAACAGATTGGCTACTAGACCATGGCAATCTACGTCACAATAAATATATGGTAGGATATTTTAGCAACTAATCGGCCTTGGCATGCCATCTCAGCTAAGCAGATTGAGTGCAGAACAGGGCAAGGAAGCTTCTTAAGCAGAGCATATTGATAGTAAATTACTTCGGCAAACAGTGAGATTAACAACGTCTATCAGCTAACATTCAGCGGTACACCAACATGAACGGGGCCTCAGTCTAGAATGCGCGTACCGTGGGAGAAGCTAACCGCCGTGCGTCTCCACACGAACATCGCCAGCGGTGGCGGCGCTAACCGCCGTGCGCCTCCACAAGAACGTAGCCAGAGGTGGCGGCACGGCTAGAGGACGGCAGTCTACGAGAGCGTACTGTGGGAGCGAGAGGATCGCCGAACCGCGGCGCCGACGTATCGGCGCGGCGGGGAGGGCGGCTTTGGTGGAGCGAATGGAGTGGAGGGGACAGGGGGGAGGGGGGTTTGGGGAATATTATTGGCTAGTTGGCCGAAGGGCGGTTGAATCGGATTTGGGGGGAATTTTTGGGTGTGGGGGGGGAGGATTTTCGCGCGGTGGGCGGGGGGAGTTTGGCGCATGGTCGGTTTCTCCAAGTGCAGTCCCACGTGTCAGTGAAGAGGCAAGCCAAAGCGCGTTCCGTTTGCGTGAGCCGTGTGCAGGACCGAACGTGTGTGGGGTGCAATGCGACCGCGATAGGAGTGCTGTGAGTGTACCGCCTTTTTTCCTTTTAAACTAGGTGCTTCGCCCCCTCAAAAAAATATTTGTTGCTTTGCGTGATCCATTGATACTACTACTAGTAATCCGGACTAAAATGGCCTGGCCGGGTCTTTTCCCGCGCGATATGCTGGGAGGTTGGCTTAGTTGGGTTTTTTAGGACGAGTAATGCTACACCTACGTAATCCCAGTTACGTAATTAACGTAATGTAAAACGTGTGAGCTGTTGATTGTAGATTGGGGGGAGGGGCCCACCACCATGAAAATCAGGGGAGGAGATAGAGAGAGGCAATTTACGTTAACCCTTTCGTAGGTTCCCGTAGATGTAGAAAGATGTGAAATGCGTGAATGTGTAGTGGACGTACTATTGGAGTGCCTAAGATAATTTGTGTATGTATAGACCCTATGTGTTTATTTTACTTCGCATGTTAGATTTGTCTCGGTTCAATAAAAAGCAGAGTTGGTGATGATGGTGTGCCTGTCATCCTGCAATATAGGCCGTCCGATCTATATCTAACGGATAGGAAGGAAACTATGACAATTTACCCGCACTCCTCTCCACATTTGCAGATAAGGCTTTCCCTCGTTCATCCTTTTCTCCCACAAGATCTTGATCTTCCGTGCAATGCATGGGCATCTTGCTAGTACTCCTACAATATGTATATTATTGTGAAAGTTCATATACACCGGCCGAGATTAATGCAAACACGGCAGATTTTCATTACATTTCAAACTTTTATAGGACAGAAAAATAAAAGAAACCCGACCCTAAACCTATTCTACGGCGGCGACCGACGTCCTCCATCTGCGATCTCTATGTACGGGGGCGGGGTTCAAGACCCGTGAAGTGAAGGTGCGGTCTCCGGTGAGGAAGAGTAGAACACGGGATACGGACTGGCCAGTTGGCACACCATGCCCTGCCGCCTCCCATGCCCTACTCATCCTCGGAGGAGTCCCCGACCTCGGCGGTGCCGGACGTTGGAAGGCGGCAAGTAGGACGCGTGGCTGACGGTGCTCCCGTCGTTGGCCGCCAGCGTGGCCACCGCTTGTGCGGTCGCGTCCGCGTCCGGCTACGCCGCTATTGCGTCGCGAGAGGCGACTTGAGCGAGGGCGGCAACCTTGAGCTTCATCCCCGAAGACAAGCTCTCCCGCAGAGCGTTCGCACTTGCGGTCATGGCGGATGTGGTGCCAGGTAGGAGGACGATGCGCTATGGTGTGGAGGTTAGCTGGGCGTTGCCGCTTTAAGTAGCGCATTCCGGTGAGCCCAAGCGTCCGGGTGCGTCATTAAGTCGCCGGAGTTGGTTCCTCGGGCACCGAGCCTCTTAACGACGACATACGAACGGACGGCATGAATGCGGGCAGCTGGCGCCGGCTGGGAACGCACCGCGCGACGGCGTGAGGGACGAGGGTTTTGGTGTGCCAGGGTAGTCAGCTGCGGTCGTGGCAACGTTGGAGATTCCCTTTGCTCACATGCGATCCCCGCATGTCATTGAAAAAGCAAGACGACCCGGCATGGTCTCAGGTCCACAGGATGCAGTTGGCCGCGCTACACCACTCCGCGGACGCGTCGCGGCGCCCCGTGCATCCTTGACGAGCCGGGTGTTGGGGTGTGTTTGGATTGTGGCCAAAGTGCACCTTACCAAAATTTTGGTCATGAGCCAAAAATTGGTCTTTGTTTGGATGGTTGCCATTTTTTTGGCATGCCAATGAACTCTAGCCAACTCTAGTTCATTTTTCTTGCCAATGTCGGCCAAATCATGGGCAACCAATACCTCAACCAAAATTTTGGTCATGACCCGAAGATTGGTCTTTGTTTGGATGGTTGCCATTTCTTTGGCATGCCAATGAACTCTAGCCAACTCTAGTTCATTTTTCTTGCCAATGTCGGCCAAATCATGGGCAACCAATACCTCAACCAAAAATTTGGCTACCCAATGCTTTGATGGGGCAACCTTGGGCACAAACCAAACATACCGTTGGTCGTGCCACAGCACTAACGCCACCCTCGGCACACTGAAACCGACCGTGTCTAGCGACGATATGAGCGTGTCGCTCACCGCGGTCGCCGTGTCCAGAGGCGGTGCTGGAGCTGTGCCCCGTTGTTGGCCCCAACGACCCACATGAACGGTTGTCGGTGGCAAGGAGGTCGTGGGCCAGCTCCTCCATTGGACTATTCTGCGCTACGTCGCCCCGACGGGTGTGCCCCACATGTCGATTTCCCTGTTTTCCCGGCCATATTCGAGCGCCAGTGCTCCACGTTGCGCATTAGGCCTTTCACTATGTAGGCCAAGTGAGACAACTTATTGTTTATTTGAGCCGTTCAAGTATAATCATGTGGCGTTTGCTTATTTCTCATTCCTCTCCAACCCTCTTCTCCATTGATCATGTCGCCCTCTAGTCGAGTCCATCCTCCCGCATGCCTCATTTGAACATTCCACCGAGTATCATTCGCATGTACCCACCCTAGTCCTCTTTCAATAGATCTCCGGACCCCGAGATGAGACCGAGAGGGAACGAGTGGGGGCACGTGATACCTAAGGCGGAGTCAAAATTTTGAACCGGTGATCGTAGCATCCGCAAATCATATATAAAGGGTATTCAATGTTCGTTTCGTTTTTGAACGTACAATATACTCCCCCTATCCTTTCTAGTTTACATATAAGTTTTATGTGTAGTCAAAGTATCTCTACTTTGATCAAAAAGGTATCAACATTCAACAACGCCCAATCAATATTGTAAGATTCGTACGTACTCCTAGATTTGTACTCGAGATGGTTTCCAATTTGACCATTGACAAGATTAATAGTACATGAGATGTATAATGTGAAAATTATATCATTGGAAACTCCTTTCACATACGAATTTGACCGTATGCTTTGTGTAAGTTGCATGTCATATATTATTACTCTAACATTTGGTCAAAGTTAGCCTCAAAAAACGCATTAGACCCTGTATGCTTTGTGTAAGTTGCATGTCATATATTATTACTCTAACATTTGTGTAAGTTGCATGTCATATATTATTACTCTAACATTTGGTCAAAGTAGTATAGTGGAAGTGGATCCTCTGACGTAGGTATCCCTGCCTTACCCTCCCTTTCGGTCACTTACTGGCGGACCCCATGCTTGCTAGGCCCCGCATGTCAGTTACTCAATGGGTTCGGCCACGTCAGGGGATCCTCATCCGTAGTATACTCCCTCTGTTTTTATTTACTCCGCATAAAACGGAGGGAGTGGTGGTATAATAAATGACGCGGGCGGGGGAGGGGGAGGGATGTCGGTTTGCTCTCAACTGCGGTCCCACAAGCGAGCGAAAACGCAAGACGAAGCGTGTTCCATTCGGTGAGCGACGTGGAGGGTCCAGTGTGCTGGGCTGCAACGCGAACGCGACAAGAGCGATGTACAGTCAAAACCGATTAACCGGTCGTCACCGGAACCACTATTCACACGAGAACCTTCGCTGCTCGGCCTACGCCAGCCACTGCCCTAAAACCACACCAAATCTCCAGCCCATTCCCCCACCTTTCGATCCCCTAGCCCGCATCAAGCATCCCTAGTTCACCGGAAAGCCATGGTGCGCCGCAAGATCACTTACTACAAGATGCTGACGCTGGAGCTCCGCGCAGAAATCGCGGCGGCGGTCGGCGCCACAGACCTCCGTTCCCAAGCTCGCTTTGCGGCGGGCCAATCCCCGAGTTCTCTGGAGCCAAGCTACGAGGAGGAGGAAGCCGATCCAATGTTCATGGCGTAGGTCGCGGTGCAGAAGGCCCCCGATGGGTATGAGACGATGGACGTCGACTTCGTGACGGCATCCGAGTCCCCCATGGTGCAGGCGGACCAGCGGTTCAACATGGCGATACTAAAGGAGGACCGGGAGGCAGAGGCTCAACTCGACGCGGAGCGCGCGCATGCCGCTGCCATCGAGGCTATCCTGCAGGCGGAACCGGATGTCGTGGATGTGAACCAGGCGGCAGAGGCTCAACTTGAGGCGGAGCGCGCGGAGCGCGCGGATGCTGCTGCCATCGAGGCCCTCCTGCAGGTGGAACCGGACGTCCTGGACTTGAACCGGGCGGCAGAGGCTCGACTCGACGCAGAGCGCGCGGATGCCGCTCTCATCGACGCCCTCCTGCAGGCGGAACCGGACGTCCTGGACTTGAACCGGGCGGCGGAGGCTCGACTCGACGCGGAGCGCGCGGATGCTGCTGCCATCGAGGCCCTCCTGCAGGCGGAACCGGACGTCCTCGACTTGAACCGGGTTGTGCTCTCGTCCGTGCAGAGCGCCCGCACGCTCCGCTTGAACGAGTAGTTGGAGGCCGAGGACAACCACGGTGCGGAGACACACGTCAGCAGCGACGGCTGGTTCACGCCGGCAGCCAAAGACGACGAGGCCGTCTCTTTCCGCGAGCAGTGATAGTTTTTCTTTATGTTGTTGTTTTTATGGATCTTTTGCTGTGTAAAAACATATATTTGTTATGCAAGTCGCCTGACTTGGGTCAGTCTACCATTTCAGGCGGTTGGATGAATATCCTACGTCTCCTAACCCTTCTTTCCTTCTTCCTCACCTCTTCTTCTTCCCCAACAGACCACCGCACGGGCCGTACGGATACTCCCCAACATGCGGTTGGATAAACATACTCTATGAACGAAAATTATGTGTCAGCGATAGGATGGCTGAGTTTGGTTTGTTCACATGCGACAGCACGTGTCACTGAGGGTGCGTTCCCTTGGTTGGGTTTGCGGCGTGCAGGACCGACTGTGTGAGGGTGCGGTGCGACCGCGGCGTGCAGGAGCGACCGTGTGAGGGTGCGGTGCGACCGCGACAGCCGTGCGCAAGTGTGCCTCCTCCTCATTTTGAAAACTTTAGGAAAGCTTGGCAAAAATGTGTGGCGAAGTTTGGCAATGCAAGGCCTAGACCCAAACAGGATAAGTACGTACGTACTAGGAGTACTAGTGTTAAAAAAGAAAGGCAGGGTTTTCCTTCGCGGGATTTAATCGATACAAATCCTCGTTTCATGTGTCAATTAATGCGTATTTTTTTCTCCAAAGACCAAAGAGCTAACCATCTCACTCCTCATCGCTTGATTAATGCAGCGCCATGCAAACCAACCTTCTCATTTCCGCATGCATGCAGGGGATGTTAATGTCCTTGGTTGCTAACCCCATCAATTTTGCCTCGATTAGTGTTAGTGGCCCTTTGCAAATTGTAATTTTGATATACTGGCCTTGTGTACAAAAAAATGGAGGTAGTAACTATATTTGACTTCCTTCCCCATTGCGGTGACGTCGACGATATCTTTCTTTTTTGGTGGTTTGGCGAAGTGCGTTCGACGGAGAACACCATTGAGGGAGACCACGGTAAGTCGTTCGCAAGTGCCGCCTGCAAGCCGAGACAACCGCCTTATTTGCATCCAGGAAGTCCTTTACTAGTACTACTAGGAGTACTAGTGCTGTGAGATGGTTTCTCGAAGAAGACGATGGAGAAGCGGAGTCAGCGAAGAGTGAAATGATGGTTGCTTCGTCCGTGCTTTTGTGATTTGACGCCTTTTTGCTTTGTTATTTGTGATAAATGGGACAGGGGAGTAGACTCTGTGCTCTATACTGTACTACATGCGTCCAAGCATGGGAGAAAGAGGAGAGACGTTGCATTTTTCTATTCCTTCAATCAATCAATCAGGGAGCTTCGGTTCCATCTTTTTGGCTTTGGCGACACCGTCCACAATGGTTCCCACGATGCCAAAAGCTATTTTCACATTTGGCTACACATTGTGGATGCCCTTAACCGTACCACTTGGTTTTGCTCCTGTGTTCTATCTATACAAATCTCAATTATATTGATCTAAAAAATTATAGAATCAAGATTAGTAAAAAGGAGGTGATTTTGCCGCGCGGATGGCGGGGGAGTTTCTTATTTGAGCAATGCTACATCCACGTAATGGTTTACGTAAAGTTATGAACTGATGTGATGTGGGACTATTTGATTGGATTAGGAGAGGATTAGGCCCACCCCACCTGAAAATCAGGGGGGGGCACATATAGATTAGATGGAAAGTATACGTAGCAGCTACGTAGCCCTTTGTAAGTCTAGGATTAGGCTTCTTATTTTCGGAGGACGTTGTCCTGGCGGTTTGCTAACATGTGGTCCCACGTGTCAGTGCTTTACCAAGCCGATCCGCGTCCCACATGAGGCAGAACAACGGCAGAAGCAACACGTGATTAAGTTGAAGAAGATGAGGGAGAAGCGGATTCAGCAACGAGTGAAATGATGGTTGCTTCGTCCCTCCAACTTAACTGCGGGAAAGGTGCAGCTTTGTGATTTGACGCCTCATTGCTCATTACTACGCCGGCGCCATGACTGGGGTGCTTCACCCCGGCTGCTCTGCACTGTATTCCGGTATGGCACGTGGACCCGGTAGCTTGATGTCCCACATGTCGGCGAAAGGGACTAGAAGATTTATGAAAGCGAGCACTCCACTCTTACGACGGAGGAGTAGACGACACGACGGCCCAGTGAACTGTCACTTGTACTGTATAGTACTATAGTTTTGCTGTTTCGCATGATCCATCGATACAAACCCGATTAAAACAGGAAAGGGCGGGATTTTTCCTGCGCGGTAGATGATACTGGCCATTTTCAAAGAAAATTTTAATGTATGCAAACTGAATAATTATAAGTAACAATATGATATCTAGTAAAACTAAAAACACATATGATTTATTGTGTTAGAGTGTAGTAGTAGTGTTGTATTGCATAGTTGTTAGATGTAACATGCGAGAACATGTAGAGATGTAGTTTTGGAGGGCCTACAGAGAGAAAAGCGTAATACGGTCACCGAACTTCAGAATAAGCTGATTACGGTCACTATATACGTTTTGCGGTGATTATACGGTCACTTGCTCACAGTTCAACATCGGATTGCACTCTGTTGACCGGCCAAATAGTCTGTGTGGCGCCATGCTGACTAGTTAAATTTACCATGTTCCTTGTGGGTCCCACCTGTCAGTTCGCATAGGCAAAAGGTCAGATAAACACAAATTTACGCAGGCGCGACAAGGCTCCAACCCGTGCGCGGGAATCACCTGGTTGTGTATGTGTCTGTCAGGGCCTGATGTGTGCGCATGCACGTGTAGGTTGAGCACTTGAGCGTGAGAGTGTGTGTTGGCCGTGTGGTGTACTGGTGTGTGCATGCATGTGTGCGTGTGTGCGTGTGAGTGTTGCGTGCGTGCGTGGCTGCGTGTGTATGTGTGAGTGTTGCGTGCGTGCGTGGGTGCATGTGTTTGTGTGAGTGTTGCGTGGATGCAGTTCGTGTGCATGCGTGCGTGTGTGTATAATCACCACACCAGCTCATGTGTGTTAAAACAGACGGCTCAGCATACCAATACAAGGCCACCTTTGTCCGCTGTGCCCGCGGTCATGACTTCGAACCACCGTCCAAATATTTTTTTGTCGTTTGTTTTCATTCTTACTAGCAAGATGCCCGTGCGTTGCACGTAACATCAAGATGCATTTATATGACTTGTTTATCTTGTGAGAGAAAAGGATGAACGAGGGAAGGCCTTATTTGCAAATGTGGAGAGGTGTGTGGGTACCTTTTTGCAAAATTGCCATAGTTTCTTTCCTATCCGTCAGATATAAATCGGACGGCCTATATTGCAGGATGGCAGGCACACCATCATCACCAACTCTGTTTTTTATAAGAGTGTATTTTATGTATTTTATAAGAGTGTAGATGTAGAGTAGATACAAGTCGACAGGTGGGCACGATGGTAGTGAGATAATGTTATGCAACACTAGAGGTGCCACGTCGAGCGTTTAACTGGTCAACTAGTCATGTCATGAGCAAATACAGAGTTGTACGGTGAGCCCGTGACTGTATAATAACCACTAAACGTAAATGGTGACCGTAATGAGTGGATTCTGAAGTCCAATGTACGTATCATGCTTTCGCTTCAAATACAATTATCGTCATTGCATATATCGCGAGAGAAAGATGAAACATGCGTGAATTTTCTGGGGGCTTACTTTTAGAGGACCTGAAGATAGTTTTGTGTGCATACGTGAAAGGGGCGTACAGGGGGGTATGCGATGGAGAGAAAGATGCTCTTCGTTTCTCTTTATTATGACTAACTTTGTATATAGTATAAAAATATACAAATTCACAGTGCGGAATAAATATCATTGTGGGCATCATGCAATGCAAATTAGCGTTCGTACTCCTCCATATAACTTTGTAATGTTGTATATATGTAGAAACTCTAAAATAATTTTTTGGCCACACTTTATTCAAAAGGAATGTTGTATGCGAAATAAACGTGAAGAGAGGGCTTTTTAGATCAATGGGGTACGTGATGTAACATGTGTGAATGTGTAGTTGATGCATTTGGCGGGGCCTAGAGAGGTATGTGTGTGTATTACATATTCGAGAGAGGCATGGATAGAGGGGCCGACGGGGGGGCGTGGGAGAGATAGCACGAGAAATGAGAGTGGTCTAGAGAGAGAGAGAGACGAATATGACGTCACGACAAGAGATTCCATTCCCTTGAGTGTGTATATGCAAGGGGGTGGGAATAGAGGCACCAGGAGAAATTTTCTGTGTGTGTGGTGTTTGTGTTGGTATGTGTGGGTGTGAGAAGATAATGAGACGTGGGGGCAGAGGGTGTGTCACCGCGTGAGGTCCGGTGGGTCCAGGTGAGGCCCTTCGTTCGGTTCCGTCCTACGCCACATTGGTCGGCCCGTGACGCATTTAGGAAGACCCATGGATGACTAGTCGTACAAGACAAAGATAGAAGAATTGTGGAGGACTCTGTGTCCACTGACAAAACCGGCTAGGATTTGTAACCCTAGGTTCTCGGACTAAGGTAACCCCTTTATCTCTGATATTACTATTCATCCAACCTAACTTTAAGGGGCATCCTACAGAATGCTCTGCTAGAATCATACTCGTCGATTAGGAAGAGAGGTGTGAGACAATGCGTGAGAGACAGGCGTAAAGATAATGTGCATACATGAGACACGTAGGCAGGTCCATGTATATAGAAAGGGTCGATGAGGATTGTGCGTGTGTATGTTTGCGAGAGGAAGAGTGCTTGAGATAAAGGTTAGTGAAAATAGCTGTAAATGGTTACGAGAGGGAGGGAGGGAGGGTTATATCTAGAGCATGTGTGCGAGAAAGACACCTCGGGAGAGAGTGTGTGAGCATGTGTGAGAGACCACCGATGGAGAGTGAAACTACACATAAAAGACGGCTCTACACATTGATTAAAGATATAAATTGTATCCAAATATTAGGATGGGATCATGATATTTGCAATTCGCGTAAGGAGCGGTCATTGATCCATCAGAAATCTAGATTCTATCGAATTTGAGCATGTCTATGTTATTATTTGACACAATTGATCCACATAGTTAGTATTTTGAACTCCAGACAATGCATCGCTTTAGCAATCGAATATAAACGTGAGTATAGTTCATGTTGTGTGTGTAAAGCACATTATACATACGAAAGTTACACAATGGACATTATAAATAGCTACCTATGAACTAGCATACATTTGAATTCAACTTAAGGTGGTTTAAAAAAATCGAATTCAACATGAAGTTCATTCAATTATTTGAATTTGATATCATGGCATTTGTAAACCATACCTAAATTATGGGGGCACCAATCTTTGCTTTGATTTTGTACATAATAGCATATGTAATCGTGTACAAAATAGATTCAAATTTAGCTCCTCCATTCCAAAATAATCGTAGTTATAGGATTTTCAAGTGTCAAAATTTCAAAAAGAAGCGGATAATTTAATGAGGTTTTCAAACATACAAGGTCAAATATAACATTGTCTATTTAGGTCAATCCTCATAGTTCAAGAGTACTCTAAACGTGAATGCTTGTGTTTCAAAATTTCGAACGAAGCGCCAAAGGAGCCTCTACTCGCCCGAAACCGCGTGAGACCAATGTTTGGTAGTACAAGGAAATCACTTTTCTAATAACTCCGACCCATGAAACCTACCGGCCCGATGTCCAAAAGTCTAAACCGGGGTAGGTTTGTAGCTTCATCTAGACGCCACGCAACGGCATCCGAAAAACATTCATACACAATGGCCGCCTAAGCACACATGCGCGCGGCCGAAATCGCTCCCGCCCACTATTTGGGACACCTGGGATTACCATCCTACCCCTGACCCGCAGTAGGTCCGAAATTTAAGAGGGGGGCAAAGTTTGTACTTTCCCCAAATTTCAAACAAGCGCGTCCCATCTTCTGTTCAAAAAAGCCAAAAACAAGCGCGTCCCAGACCGAAACATGGTCCCCCCCCCACCCGTCATTTTCCCCATTCGTACTCCGTGGGCGCCAAAACTACCAATCCACCAGCCGCGAAACCCCGGCGTCCTCCGTCCGCCACCCCATCCCACCCATCAACCGCCGCCCTCCTCCATCACGCCGGAGCCAATACCCCGACGTCGTCGTCCACCGCAACCTCAACCGCAACGCCCTCCGTGGCTAGTAGTTGAAGCCGAGGCCGAGCCGTCCGTACCCGAGCCAGTTCAACCACGCCGTCCTGCGCCTCACCACTGCCGCTCCAACTTCGCCACCCTCCACCGCACCGAAGTTGTTCCTGCTACGCCGTCCTTCGCCGCCTCGGATCTGCTTCCCCTCCCCCGACATACGGCCAGGGCAACACAGTCAACAATTTGGCCATGGGTTCGTCCAAGCCCGCACCCTCCAGAACATCGGTTTCCCCGGTAAAAAGAAGAAGATCGGCGCGACATGTAGAGGTGACCACACCGGCAACCGAAAAAGGTACTCCTCTTCCCTTATTCGTGCAAATCTTACGTCTCTGCTTGCACGGTATTCATCCCATAGAAGACACTAGTTGACCGCTTCTTCTTGATACTAGATGTTCCTAGTAACTCGCGATGCACAAGGTTTCTCCTCATATACTATTCCACCTTAGCTAGAGGTCCGTCGCCCCCCTGAATTTCAATTTCTGGCCAGTTGATTCCCAGTTAACGGAAGCATTCCTCGGCGTAACAGGCGCTAGTACGCCTATTACGCCGGGGAAGCAGCGCCTTGGTGTTTATCTTAGGGGCGTGTGCGGCCTAGAGCTTCTGGCGCCCGATCTGGAGGTCGGCCGGGATTAAAGGGATGGCCTGGGGGCGCTGCCAAGCACGGCGGTGGTGTGAGGTCGATGGGAGGGCGGGGCGGCAGAGGCAGGGGTCTGGGCCGGTGGTCGCTGGCGGTTCGAGAAAGATCGTCAACAGTGACTGACGGGAGGTAGACGAAGGCCATCTGCCCGTTCCTTATAGATTGGACGGTTCATTAAAAAAATCGACTGACCTATTTATTTTTAGTCGACTGTTATCTTAGATATGACCACATGTGGTGGTGTGCTGGAGGAGTACCTGCATTTCCTGTGCTCATATATTACAAAATCATTCAGAGTAGAATCTAATTTTGTTTGCCATGCAATGTTGTAGAGCTATCATATGTCTCCTGTCATTTATTTTTCAGCCACCTGCTATCTGCTACTTTTATAGTGCACTAGTTCTGCACACACTTCACCATTACTCTCACTATTGTGTTTTTATGCAAGGGTATTTCAGACTCTGCTGCCATGAGAGAAGCCAAAAAGAAAAGAGAGAAGTCGCTCCAGCTTCATATGCGGGTAGGCAAGACAATATATTATTTTATATGTTATTATATATTATTGTTATTGTCATCATATATTTAACATATACTTACATATGTAAGAAAACAATATCCCACATCTTATTAACTTATAAAAATAATTTCTTAACAATAAAATCCTGGATTTTTTTGGCAACGAAAATCCTGGTGATTGTGTACAAAATCTTGGTAAGATTTAAGGACCAATGTAATAATAAATCACTTATTATTTATATATATATACATATATATATATAACAAAATGCTCAGCCCCTGTTTATTTTTTGATAACATTGCTACGCCCACCCCAACATTATAATTAGAATCAGCCCAGCAAAATCGTGTATTTCGAGAAAGTGCAAATGGCCTGTAATTTTTTAGGAAAAACATAAATGGGCCGCATGGACGCTACATTATTTGTTCACCCAGCCCAGCTAATGGACTGTAATTCAAAAAAAAGATCAAATTGACTGTAAATTCTACCCTGCAAAAAAAACTGTAAATTCTGAAAAAATGGGTTGAATACGTGCCATATTTTTTGAGGCTAAAATGTGGGCCAATAGGTCGAAGCCAATGCAAGTCGTTGTCAACTTAGTCAACAAATGATTCTGACATCGTTAGCCGTTGGATTTACATCCAACGACCGGCATCCATCTTTAATCTCTCGTCTTCTTCCTCCAGCGCCGTCGGGACCACCTCCTCTCGCCTCCTGCTGCTAGCAGCTCTGCTTAGCACGCTTTGCTGTGAAGCGCTACTCCACCATTGGCCAGGCCATCCCTCCACCCATCCACACCTCTTGTTCTTCTCCCCCGACTGCCGAACCACACCGCACCAAAACCAGTTAACCCTCGTACACCTCTCCGTCTGCGACTCTACTCCCGCGTCTTCCCATCTCCGGCTCGTTGCTGTCCGGGGCCTCGCCGTCGTCCACCACCTGGGATGCGCTCGGCGCGGAGTGGTCAACGTGGTCAACGAATGCACCATCGGAAGTAGACTGTGCGTGGAGAGGCTGACAGCTGGGTCCATGGCCGCACGCAAGGAAATGCCTCCTTATTACGCGCAAAATAATGATTCCTCCACCTGACAGCTGGGACCCACCGGAAGGGCCTCTGTATTTTGCAAAAAAATGTTCCCACCGCTGACAGGTCGGACCCACCAGCTATATCTTCGCACGCAAGGAAGTGCCTCATTACGCACAAAAAAATGAATACCCCCAGCTAGCTGGGACCCACAATAGTGGGAGGCTGACTTGTGGGCCAACTAAGTTGACGGGGACGGAGGGCTTTGTCAACTTAGTCAATATGAACGATTCTAGCTCTAGTGACCGTACGATGTCCATCCAACGGCCGTAGTGCTGCTTCAACCTCTGGTCTTCTTGCTTCAGCCGCCCAAACCAGTGTCGGTCGTGCCACGTGCTCCTGCCTCCCGTGGCCGGCTGCAATGCCGCGGAGGCCTCACCGCCCCCTACTACTCCCACCGCTGGCCAGGCCATCCCTCTACTCACCCACACCCCCTGTTATTCTGCGGCGACGGCAGCCTCACACCGCAGCGAACCAATGAACCCTCATACTCCTCTACGCGTGGGCATCCACTGTCGCGTCTTCCCCGGCTCCGCATCGTCCCCTTCCTAGGCCTCGTCGTCGTCCACCGCCCTGGTGCTCTCGGCGCGGCGTGGTCAACGTGGTCAAGGAACGACTTCCATCAGAAGAGTACTGTACGTGGAGAGGCTGACAGCTGGGTCCACGGCGGCCGCAAGGAAGTGCCTCCTTATTACGCGCAAAATAATTATCCTCCACCTTACAGCAGGGACCCACCGGACGGGCCACCGTATTTCGTGAAAAAACGTTTCCCCCCTGACTGCTGGGACCCACAAGCTACATCTTCGCATGCAAGGAAGTGCGTACAGGCAAAAAAACGATTCGCCACCCTGACTGCTGGGACCCACTAGCTACATCTTCGCACGGAAGGAAGTACCTGGCAGTCGGGACCCACCTAGTCGAAGCGTACGTAGCATTGTCATTCTGGTCGTGAACGTGTACGTACATACTGGTCGATGTAGAGGCGCGCACCTGTCGTAGTAGAGGCGTGCACGTAGCATGTACACGTACGTACAGCGGCAGTGTGCAAGAAAAAAAATACGTTCACGTACGTACATACAGGCTGGGTCTCGAACACCTACTCGCGCATACGTACGTCCAGGGCTCGTGTACATGGCTGGGTCGGAACAGAGAAACTGCGTCATCGTCGTGTTCATGGGAAGCCAACCGGCTGGGTCGGAATAGAATGAGTCGTCGTGTTCATCGGGAGGGCTTGGACGGAACAGCCGATGGAAACAAGGCCTGGCGTACCACAGAAAGGAGGAAACGGACTTGTGTTCGACCGGCCATGTTCGAAACGGGATCCTGTTCATTGGGAGGGGTCTGGCGTACCTCAAAACGGAGGAAACGGGCCTCCTACGGTCGAAATGGTGGTCCTGTTGATCGGGAGGGGTGTGGCATACCGCAAAACGGAGGAAACGGACTTGTGTTGGAGCTCTACGATCGAAATGGGGGTCCTGTTCATCGGGAGGGGTGTGGCGTACCACAAAACGGGACTCCACGGGATACTGTTCATCTCCACAGTCGACCCCCTCCAGCCTCCACGGGCTACTGTTCATCCACCGTCGACATCCTCCAGCCTCCACCTGCGACTGTTCATCCACGGGCTCCTGTTCATCCAGCCTCCACCGCGCGCTACTCCACCGGCTACTGTTCAACCAGCCCTCTCCACTGGCTCCTGTTCAACCACCCCTCCACGGGGCTACTGTTCATCCAGCCCTCCACCGACTACTGTTCATCCAGCCCTCCACGGGGTCCTGCTCATCCAGCCCCAACCGGCTCGATCAATCGGGGTCCTGTTCATCCAGAGGCAACACCACGGGGTCTTGTTCATCCACCCCCACCGGGAACTGTTCATCCAAACCCCCCCAGCAACGCTCACTGTTCATCCAGAGGCAGCATCGATCGGCTTCAGTTAGCAGCAGTAGCGAAGGAATCGCTCGATCGGGTTCAGTTAACAGCCATCGATTGATCGCTCGGGTTCAGTAACGCGTAGCCTGCAGTGCAATCGCTCGGATTCAGTTAGAGCCCAACGCCTCGCTTGGGTTCAGTTAGAGCCCAACGCCTCGCACCCACGCGCGTGCGTGTATGAGAGAAACGCGCATCGCTCGGCCCCGACCACCCACCGTAACCGGGAACACCCCGATATTTTCCTCGCCCTCGCTTCTACCACGGTTTTTCCGTTATGGACGGCCCAAAGAATGTCATGCAGCTGCGTCTCCGGCCCATCCAGGACGAAAAGCCCATTTTCTGTCATGATTTTTTGTCATAGAAGTAGGAGCCCACCACATCTATGATGATACCGGGTTTTGTCACAATTATCGTCATAGAAGTGTCATAAGTATGACAGAAAAAAATTCGTTCGGCCCAAAATGTGACGGATGTGTCTTTTTTTTGTAGTGTGGATCGCTGGAGCTTGCACACTTTGTTAGCACCTTTAGGATCGAAAAAACCTTCTGGTTGCATCATATACAACTCTTCTTTAAGAAATCCATTAAGGAATGCAGTTTTGACGTCCATTTACCAGATTTCATAACTATAAAATGCGACACTTGCTAACATGATTCTGACTGACTTAAGCATCGCTACGGGTGAGAAAGTCTCATCGTAGTCAACCCCTTGAACTTGTCGAAAACCTTTTGCGGCAAGTCGAGCTTTGTAGATGGTGACATTACCATCAGCGTATGTCTTCTTCTTGAAGATCCATTTATTCTCAATGGCTTGCCGATCATAGGGCAAGTCCACCAAAGTCCACACTTTGTTCTCATACATGGATCCTATCTCAGATTTCATGGCCTCAAGCCATTTATCAGAATCAGTGCTCATCATAGCTTCTTCATAGTTCGTAGGTTCGCCACGGTCTAATAAAATGACTTCCAGGACATGATTACTGTACCACTCTGGTGTGGAATGTGCTCTGTTCGACCTACGAGGTCTAGTAGTAACTTGATCCAAAGTTTCATGATCATCATCATTAGCTTCCTCTCTAGTTGGTGTAGGCATCACGGGAACGGATTTCTCTGATGTGCTACTTTCCAAATTGAGAGAAGGTAAAATTACCTCATCAAGTTCTACTTTCCTCCCACTCACTTCTTTCGAGAGAAACTCCTTCTCTAGAAATGTTCCATTCTTGGCAACAAAGATCTTGCCTTCGGATCTGTGGTAGAAGGTGTACCCAATTGTTTCCATAGGGTATCCTATGAAGACGCATTTCTCTGATTTGGGTTCGAGCTTATCAGGCTGAATCCTTTTGACATAAGTGTCGCAACCCCAAACTTTAAGAAACGACACCTTAGGTTTCTTGCCAAACCATAGTTCATACGGTGTCCTCTCAACGGATTTAGGCGGTGCCCTTTTTAACGTGAATGCGGCTCTCTCTAATGCATAACCCCAAAATGATAGTGGTAAATCGGTAAGAGACATCATAGATCGCACCATATCTAATAAAGTACGGTTACAACGTTCGGACACACCATTACACTGTGGTGTTCCAGGTGACGTGAGTTGTGAAACAATTCCACATTGTTTTAAATGAAGGCCAAACTCGTAACTCAAATATTTGCCTCCGCGATCAGATCGTAGAAACTTTATTTTCTTGTTACGATGATTCTCCACTTCACTCTGAAATTCTTTGAACTTTTCAAAATATTTCAGACTTATGTTTCATCAAGTAGATATACCCATACCTACTCAAATCATCTGTGAAGGTGAGAAAATAACGATACCCTCCGCGTACCTCAATACTCATCGGACCGCATACATCGGTATGTATTATTTCCAATAAGTCATTAGCTCGCTCTATTGTTCCGGAGAACGGAGTTTTGGTCATCTTTCACATGAGGCATGGTTCACAAGTATCAAGTGATTCCAAAAGTCCATCCGCATGGAGTTTCTTCATGCACTTTACACCAATATGACCTAAACGGCAGTGCCACGAATATGTTGCACTATCATTATCAAATTTGCATCTTTTGGCATCAATATTATGAATATGTGTATCACTACGGTCGAGATTCAATAAACCATTCACCTTTGGTGTATGATCACAGAAGGTTTTATTCATGTAAACAGAACAACAATTATTCTCTGACTTGAATGAATAATCATATTGCAATAAACATGATCTAATCATATTCATGCTCAACGCAAACAGCAAATAACATTTATTTTAGGTTCAACACTAATCACGAAGGTAGAGGTAGTGTGCGATGGTGAGATCGTATCAACCTTGGAATCATTTCCAACACACATCGTCACCTCGCCCTTAACTAGTCTTTGTTTATTCTGCAACTCCTGTTTCGAGTTACTAATCTTAGCAACTGAACCTGTATCAAATACCCAGGGGTTATTATGAACACTAGTAAAGTACACATCAATAACATGTATATCAAATATACCTTTGTTCACTTTTCCATCCTTATTATCCGCCAAGTATTTTGGGGAAGTTCCGCTTCCATTAACCATTCCCTTTGCAGTAGAAGCACTCGGTTTCAGGCTGGGGTCCAGCTTTGGGCTTCTTCCCGGGAGTGGCAACTTGTTTGCCATTCTTCTTGAAGTTCCCTTTCTTTCCCTTGCCCTTTTTCTTGAAACTAGTGGTCTTGTTTAACCATCAACACTTGATGCTCTTTCTTGATTTCTACCTTCGCCGATTTCAGCATCGCGAAGAGCTCGGGAATCATTTTCGTCATCCCTTGCATATTATAGTTCATCACGAAGTTCTAGTAGCTTGGTGATAGTGACTAGAGAACTCTGTCCATCACTTTCTTATATGGAATATTAACTCCCACTTGATTCAAGCGATTGTAGTACCCAGACATTCTGAGCACATGCTCAATGGCTGAGCTATTTTCCTCCATCTTTCAGCCAAAGTAGAGGTCTTATACCTCTCAACACGGGCATGAGTCTGAAATACCAATTTCAGCTTTTGGAACATCTCATATGCTCTGTGGCGTTCAAATCTTTTTTGAAATCCCGTTTCTAAGCCGTAAAGCATGGTGCACTAAACTATTAAGTAGTCATCATATCGAGCTTGCAAAACGTTCATAACGTCTGCATCTGCTCTTGCAATAGGTCTGTCACCTAGCGTTGCATCAAGGACATAATTCTTCTATGCAGCAATGAGGATAATCCTCAGATCACAGACCTAGTCCGCATCATTGCTACTATCATCTTTAAACTTAGTTTTCTCTAGGAACATATCAAAAAATAGGGGAGCTATATTGCAAGCTATTGATCTACAACATAGATATCCAAAACTATAAGACTAAGTTCATGATAAATCAAGTTCAATTAATCAAATTACTAATGAACTCCCACTTAAATAGACATCCCTCAAGTCATCTAAGTGATACTTGACCCAAATCAACTAACGCATGTCCGATCATCACGTGAGATGGGGTAGTCATCAATGGTGGACATCTCTATGTTGATCATATCTACTATATGACTCACGTTCGAACTTTCAGTCTCCAGTGTTTTGAGACCATGTCTGTACATGCTAGGCTCGTCAAGTTTAACCCAAGTATTATGCATGTGCAAAGCTGTCTTACACCCGTTGTATGTGAACGTAGAGTTTATCACACCCGACCATCACGTGGTGTCTCGAAACGACGAACTGTAGCAACGGTGCATACTCAGGGAGAACACTTTTATCTTGAAATTAAGTGAAGGGATCATCTTATAATGCTACCGCCGTTCTAAGCAAAATAAGATGCATAAAGGATAAACATCACATGCAATCAAAATATGTGACATGATATGGACATCATCATCTTGTGCTTTTGATCTCCATCTCCAAAGCATCGTCATGATCTCCATCATCATCAGCTTGACACCTTGATCTCCATCGTAGCGTCGTTGCATCAAGGTCATCACGCCAACTATTGCTTCTACAACTATCGCTGACGCGTAGTGATAAAGTAAAGCAATTACATGGCGCTTGCACTTCATATAATAAAGAGACAACCCTAAGGCTCCTGCTGGTTGTCGATATTACAAAACATGATCATCGCATACATCAACATATATCACATCATATCTTGACCATATCACATCACAACATGCCCCGCAAAAACAAGTTAGACGTCCTCTACTTTGTTGTTGCAAATTTTACGTGGCTGCTACGGGCTTCTAGCAAGAACCGTTCTTAACTACGCAAAAACCACAACAGTGTTTCATCAAGTTTGTTGTTTTAACCTTCTTCAAGGACCGACCGTAGTCAAATTCGATTCAACTAAAGTAGGAGAAACAGACACCCGCCAACCACCTTTATGCAAAACTAGTTGCATGTCTGTCGGTGGAACCGGTCTCATGTGCGTGGACATGTAAGGTTGGTCCGGGCCGCTTCATCCCACAATACTGCCGAATCAAAGTAAGACGTTGGTGGTAAGCAGTATGACTATCACAGCCCACAACTCTTTGTGTTCTACTCGTGCATATCATCTACGCATAGACCTGGCTCGGATGCCACTGTTGGGAAACATTTCATGGAAAACAAAAAAAATCTACGCTCACGCAATGATCTATCCATGGAGATGCATAGCAACGAGGGGCAGAGTGTGTCTACGTATGCTCGTAGACCGTAAGCGGAAGCGTTAAACAACGGGGTTGATGTAGTCAAACTTCTTCACTCTCCAACCGATCAAGTGCCGAACGCACGGCACCTCCGCGTTCTGCACACGTTCAGCTCGGTGACGTCCTCCGTCTTCTTGCTCCAGCAAGACAGCGAGGTAGTAGATGAGTTCGGACAGCACGACAGCGTGGTGACGGTGATAGTAAAGTGATCCCCGCAGGGCTTCATCTAAGCACTACAAAAATATGACCGGGGTGTAAACGGTGGAGGAGGGCGCCACACACGGCTAGGCAATTGTCTGTTTTGTGCTAGGCGCCCCCTCCCACATATATATAGGTGGGGGAGGAGGGAGCAGCCAGGAGGGCGCCCCAAGTAGGCCGAATCCTACTTGGGGTCCTCCCCAAGTGCCCCCCTTTCCTTATTTGCCGGAGAAGAAATGAAAGGGGGGGAAAGAGAAGGAAGGGGAGGCCGAATCCTCCCCCTTTCATTTCCCCACTCTGGCGGCTGCCATGAGGGGCACGCCAGCCCCTTGTAGGCTGGTGTGCTCCCCTCTTGTGGCCCAATAGGCCCAATACTCTCCCGGGGTGACCGGTACCCCCTCCGATACTCTCATGACTATCCGATTTTCTCCGAAACACTTCCGGTGTCCGAATACCATCGTCCTATATATCAATATTTATCTCTTGACCATTTCGAGATTCCTCGTCATGTCCGTGATCACATCCGGGACTCGGAACAACATTCGGTCACCAAATCATAACTCTTTTAACATTATATCGTCAATGAACGTTAAGCGTGCGGACCCTACGGGTTTGAGAACTATGTAGACATGACCGAGACACCTCTCTGGTCAATAACCAATAGCGGAACCTGGACGCCCATATTGGTTCCTACATATTCTACGAAGATCTTTATTGGTCGGACCGTTATGACAACAAACGTAATTCCCTTTGTCCATCGGTATGTTACTTGCCCGAGATTCGATCGTCGGTATCTTCATACTTTGTTCAATCTCGTTACCGGCAAGTCTCTTTACTCGTTCCATAATACGTCATCCTTCAACTAAATCATTAGTCACTTTGCTTGCAAGGCTTCTTATGATGTGTATTACCGAGAGGGCCCAAAGATACCTCTGTGACAAATCCTAATCTCGATCTATGCCAACTCAACAAACACCTTCGGAGATACCTGTAGAGATCTTTATGATCACCCAGTTATGTTGTGACGTTTGATAGCACACAAGGCATTCCTCCGGTATCCGGGAGTTGCATAATCTCATAGTCGAAGGAATATGTATTTGGCATTAAGAAAGCAATAGCAATAAACTAGACGATCAAATGCTAAGCTAATGGATGGGTCTTGTCCATCACATCATTCTCCTAATGATGTGGTCCCATTATCGAATGACAACTCATGTCTATGGTTAGGAAATCTTAATCATCTTTGATCAACGAGCTAGTCTAGTAGAGGCTCATTAGGGACACGGTATTTGTTTATGTATCCACACATGTATTTAAGTTTTCGGTCAATACAATTCTAGCATGAATAATAAACCTTTATCATGAATAAGGAAATATAAAATAACAACTTTATTATTGCCTCTAGGGCATATTTCCTTCAGGATTTGGGTGAAAGTAGTCTCTCATGATCTTGGCATGACCCTCTGCTCTATAACGGTTGATGTGTATGCGGTCAAACTGTGATCCTCTCCTAAACCGCCGAACATCATCATTGAAAATCATGCCTAAAACGGTGTCAAAGTCATCATTGTCTTCTTCCTCTTTGTATGACGAGGAGTCCTCCAAGACCATCTCCCTCAACCTCTTCATCTACAATTAAAACGGTTAGGTTCAATGTAGATGACTCGGTTCAGAAAGAAACGAACACAAAAACTCACCTAGGCAATTCTTTGAACACTTGCGGTGCGGTTGTGGTGCACCGGCCGGCCGGTGTCCTTTAGACCAGACAGGCGGCGGCGGCGAGAGCGAATGACCTGCAGGGGTGTGCAAGCAAGGTTAGATGCGGCAGCCGACAGAAAAAGAAGAAGTTCCGAAGCAATCCGATGAATCAACCATAGCGACAGTGGCAGCGTTTCACCTTGATTCCGGCGTCGGGGGTCGAACGGGCTAGACGTCGGGCAAAAGGGCGGCGGAGGGCAACGGAGGCAACGAGGTAGCGGCGGGGCCAGCGGGCTGTCGCCGAGAGGCGCGCCGGCGAAGATGCAGGGGCGGGAGACAACGCGAGGGAGAGGTGCGACTTTTACTCAGCCACCGAGCGGTGGAGTATTTTTAGGGAGAAGTTTGGGGCCAGAGTATAACTTTTACTCCCTTACGGCGAATTGGGGATCAGTTATGTGCGTGTTAGATGAGTAAAACAGACTTTTTACTCCTCTAGCGCCGAATAGGGAATCGGTTAGAAATGTCCTAACTGCTTCCTCGTTTTTACCCAACCGTTGCTAGAATGGACATGGAGTTTCTACACCTGAGCTCATATGCTCCTGGTGTGAACAGTAAACTAAATAAAATAGAAAATATTTAGAAAAATTCTGAAAAAAAATTGCGGCATACTTTAAGAGATGTTTGTTGTGCATGCAAAATTTCATCACGAGATGACATTGGTGGAAGGCATGGTAAAAAAACAAAATTGAAACTCTGAAAATATTACTTTCAAACGCATTTTGGAACTCTGATTTTGTTTTTTTGTCACGACTTCCACCAATGTGATTTCGTGATGAAATTTTGCATGCACAACAAACATTTCTTAAAGTATGCCATAAAAAAATTCTGAATTTTTGGAAATGTTCTTTTATTTTATTTAGTTTACTGTTCACACCAGGAGCATATGAGCTCAGGTGTAGAAAGGTACTTTCGTGCTAGAATGAACTAGTACGTAAAAGTTTTTGTAGAACCCGTTCGTATGAATAGCATCGCTCACAGTGGCGGAGCGCTTCACTAGGGCAATGGGGGGCCATAGCCCCTCTACCCTGGAGAAATTATGTGAAATATCAAGCTAAAATTTTGAAGATTATCAAAGTTCAAGCAGAATTTGTCCTTTTGGCCCCCTCAAATGTGCTTTGCCCCTCAACAATCTCTATCAAGCTCCGGCACTTCGCTCAATTTTGAATTCTTGATCTTTTTTTAGGGAAGGCCATCATGGCTAGCTTTATGGATTGAAAATAGGGATTACATCGTCCACAAGTTTCGAAACGAGAAAGCTCGGAGGCTCATCCGTTCAACTAAGAGAAATCTTATTACAATAACTGTAGTTAGCTAGCAGGGCAGCGGGGCGTGCGGCGCGACGGCGAGCCGCCAGATCTGGAGGTCTTGCCCCCCTCCCTTCCATGCATCCATTCCCAGTCCCCGGTTCGGTTTGGATCTTCCGGATCCACCTCCGGTGTGTTCTGGTGGAGCAGATCGGTGTCCGGGGGAAACCTTGGCCGCCTTGGCTGGCCGGCAGCGGCGACGCCGATTTTTGGCGCCGTTTTCCTCCTTGGGGGCGCTGCTGAGGGCACCATCTCTCCTTCTCCGAACCATGTCCGGGTGAAAGCCCAAGATCCGTTGCGGATCGGGCGTCGGCGGCGCCCTGTGCACCGTTACCTTCCTGGAGGCGACGCCAAGGACATTGGGATCGGATGGAAGGGTCTGTAGGTGAGGGGTGGGGTGTGCTGCCTCCCTTTCGGTGGAGCGGTGTTTCTTTATGCATATTCTTGGCGGTGGCTCTTGGCGGCATGGAGCAGCGGAGGCTTGGCGTCAGATGTGTGGTGACGGACACGCGCAGGAGGTCGACGCTGTCTGGCGTCGTGGTGGCGTCGGCGGCAGTGAGACCGGGCAAGGCCGTTGCAACAGTACAGCTCTGAAGATGGATTAGTGGTAGGTGGTTGTGGCGGCCTCATACGCGGCAGGCGGCCTCGTTAAGGAGCACGCCGGACTGGTGGGTGCCCATACCCGGCAGGCGTCCAGGTTGGGACCTCAGGTCTTAGATGTTAGGTTTGGCTGCGAGGTCTGTTTGGTATTAGGCCCAGACCATCAGCGCCCCTTCATCAGTTAGATAGGAGTAGCGACAGAGGTTGCGAAGATGGTGGCTTTGGTCTTACTGTTGTACGACTTTGTAAGATTTTGTGCTAATAATTAATAAAATTGGCCGTATGCATCGATCAGATGCAGAGGCCGGGGGTATTCCTCCTTTTCTAAAAAAAAACTGTAGTTAGCTAGCACATGCGCCGCTTGGTTACAAGAACGTGGGCAGTACTGAAATTTGACCTTCCCGATCAATGAAGAGAGATCCACACACTCGGCAAAAATAGCTGATGCTTCATCCCACCATCTAGCTTGGCCATCACATGATTCTATCACCATCGTGGAGTCCGATTCTGCTTCAATCCGGGGTAAACCAAGTGAATTTGCAAAAGCCAATCCATCTCTCATCGCAAGGGCCTCGGTGGTAACTACATTAGCTGCATGGGGTATAAATTTGCACTGCGCCGCTAGGAATGTTCCCTTCTCATTCCTAATCACAGCTGCTGTAGCACCTAAACCTTCATCAACATAAAAGGCAGCATCAACATTTAGTTTGACACACCTGGGTTCTGGTATCCTCCATTTTTCTACAGTAGTATTCATCATCTTCTCATTAGCATGATGGTAATTATTTGCTATCGCCAATACGGACATCGGCCATTTAAAAGTAGGAGGAGGCGATCCATCGTGAGTGAATTGCCGACGGATCCACCATAGATACCAGCTTCCCACCACTATGACTTGCTTAACATCCAAATTAGGTTTCAGAGGAGCCGGGCTAGGTCCACCGAGGAGTAAATGTTCCAGTATGATAGAACCCGAACGATTCACCGCCCGGGCTTCGGCAATTGTTTCCGAGATGCCTAATCTGCTCCGGAGTTCCCTTGCGTGTATACAATCAAATAACAAATGCTTAATATCCTCCGCACCGTGTTGACAGATTGGGCATGCACCATTTGTACCTACATGTCTGTTAGTAAGGATGGATTTAAGCGGCAATATCCCGTGCAGCGCTCTCCAGCAAAAAATTTGGATTTTACGTGGGATGCAAAGTTTCCAGAGTACACTCCACACTGCCGGTGTGTTCGATCTGTTTGGATGTGTCGGTGCAGTTGCTTGAGCCCCAAAAGTTCGAATCCACTGAATACGGTATGCTGTGCGGACAGAAAAATTCCCTTTCCGATCAGGGTGCCATGCTATAAAGTCATCAAAGGAATTATAGTTTAACGGGATTTGTAAGATCCTGTTAACATCTACCGGATTTAGGATCGACCGAAACAAGTCTTCATCCCATGAACCAGTGTTGGGGTCGATGAGCTCTTGAACAGTGGAAAGAATAGAGTGGCCTCTTAATGATATCACCTTCCTGTCCGGGCTAGCTGGGATCCATGTCCGGGCTAGCTGGGATCCACGGGTCCCTCCAAATGTTCACATGCTCTCCTGTCCCAATTCTCCATATGTATCCCAGCTTGAAGGTCTCTAATCCTTTTATGATACTTTGCCAAGTAAACGATGCTCCATTTTTTAAGCTAGCTTGGAGTAGACTCCCATTTGGTAAATATTTTGCTTTGAGCACTCTAGCACACAAAGATTCAACCTTAAATAGGAGATGGACTGGGTTGAGAAGCGCGTAACGTGGCGCGCGCGTCCATTCTACAGGCTGGCTCAGGCTCGACGAGAGCAGATCATACAATCAAGTCCGTTGGATAGACCAGGTCCATCATTTCCCATTCGTTATAGGAAAAATCCTTTTCCTCGGACGACCGTTTACTCTTTGGGCGCATGCAGCAACCTATAAAAGGAATCAACCATCGATCTCTCCTCCCACAACAACTTCAAGCAAGGTCATTCATCCATACCGTACGTACCGCAGGTGTACTCAGAGACTCAAAAATTAAACCAGGAAGATTTCTATGGGGTCGTCGGCGACGATGACGAGGGCGGTGGTGGTGGCCGTGCTGCTGGTCCAGTGCTGCAACGTGGTTCTCGCGGCGAGGCTGCTCGAGGGAGACCGCGGTTGGCTGCACGGCGGCGTTGGCGCCGCCGGGGCGCTTATCATGCAGGTCCTGCCCAGCGGCACCCCCGGAGCGGGAACACCCAACGGCTGCACCAACAACCCCAACCATCCCCCCGGCGGGCCATGCAACGGCGGCCGCTAAGCCGCCGGCGGAGCTCGACTAGTCAATTGGCATGCATGTGCGTGACGCACGTACATGCGTAGATAGAGATCATCTCTTTTTCGTCTGGTTTGATTAATTCTTTGTCCACTGGTTCTTTCATTCTTTTTAGATGTAATTATAATTATTTTAGGGCTTCCGTGAAAAGATGGAGCCCAAGAAGCTGTTCAAAATTAGTTAGTTTTAGTACATGAATTTGCAATAAAGTTGTCTCTCACGTAGGTCTCTGTGATCACTAACCAATGTGTATAAAGATCTTTGTATTTCTTTTCATAACCATGAGTGGAAGATTGTTGGATTTCATGTGATTTGTATTTTGGAAGGAGAGAAACAGACTCATTTCCGCCGGAAAAAGGCTTACCTACCGGCTAGGTCAAGAGACCAAAGCGAGATAATCCACATTTATTAATAATTTTTAGTATTACGGGTATGTAGATTTGTATCAGGGCTTGCATACTGTGGTCATGCAAATATGTAATTATCTCTTTTTCACTTTATAAAATTAACGAGAAGACAATGCTCCGGCTGGTATCTTCGTAAAATGTTTCTATGCATTGTTTTGTTCGTTGTTTTGATATAGCTCAGCATTCATGTCGAATGGTAAAAATGTTTCTACTCAAGGCGGCTTGAAATGAATATCTATAAGTATATGCGAGGAAGCGTGTTCAGTCAAATTCAAATTGTAGAGTTTGGTCCCCCAAGCTCAATAATGAACTCCAGAAGACCGTGACAAGCTCCTGCTTCCGTACGCAGGCAACACGGCCCCCGCGTCGCCTAGCTTAGGCGACACGGGCGGCGACCCAACCCCGCCGTCCAGCAGCTCCATCCACCGGTGCCTCCTCCCTCGCCGCCGCCTGGGGCCACCGCCGGGCAAAGCCCGCGTGCTGGCGGCGGCGGCGGGGCCTCTCCGTCGCTCGGCGCCCTTCCTGGGGGTCGCAGCTGGGAGCGCTCGATCCAGATGCGCCCGGCGCGTTGCGCATGGCCGGGCCGGCAGCTGGCCGCGCGGCGGCCTCGGGCTTCTCAGGTGAGGCTGCGGTGGCGGGGGCGGCCGGTTTAGGTTGGTTTCGGCCAGATCCACGTGCAGCGCGGGGCGCGGATGGTGAGGCGCAGTGGGTGGGACGCCGGGGCGGCGGCCTCGGTCCGGGTTCCCGGCGTGGCCTGGGCGTGGACGGCGCGCGTGCGCGCGGCGGCGGCTCGGCTCCGGATGTGCGCGTGGGGCGCAGATCGACGGCTGGGCACGGCGACGGCTGACGCGCGGCGACCGGCTGCTGGGCGTGGTGGATGCGCTGCTCTGGAGTGCGCGGTGTGCTGCGTAGGGAGCTCGTCTGCTCTGCTGTCGCTCGTGTGGCTCCGATTGGATCTGGTGCGAGCTCGTGCTTCGATATGGATGTTACGCGATGCGATGCGGCGTGGGTTGCTGCGGTGGTGGACGGCAGCTTTGGCCGGGGCTGGTGCGTCTCTGGTCGCGGTGGATCGTGGGATCCCGCGGTCAGATTGAGGTCGGCCTCAGCAGGTGGTGATTGGTGGGCGGCGGTCGATGGTGGTAGGTGGTCGGCGCATCTCCGGGAGAAATCTTTGCTCCTGTCTTCATCGGAGCCGGCGACGGCGGCGCCCGCGGGTGCCATGATCTTTCTTGAAAGCGGCGTCGTTGAGTTGTGCTCCTCCTCCCCACGGGTTTGGCTCCAGAGGGAAACCTCAGATCCGCTATCGGGCGATGGAGGCGACTTCGCGTCTTCCTCCTCCTTGGGGGTATCGTTTTGAAGCCGGCTACGACTGGGAGACTGGTGGATTGCGGCATCTTCGCCGTGGATGGCGGCATCTTCGCCGCGTGGTTTGCTGAGGCGGGGCGCTAGTTTCTGTTTGGCAACGATGATAGCGTCGAGTGAAGCACGGGTCGCGGCGTGGACTTCGGTAGTCGCTTCTTCCCAGCGTGTCCGAGGTGCTCTCCTGTGGGTTGCTTGGTTGCTTTGAAGTCGGAGCTGCGGTGGAGCGTGTCCAGGTGGTGACGATGACAGGCGCCCGATGGTCGTTTGCGGTGGGCACGGTCGGTGCAAGACCCGCATATTTCCCTTGTGAGGCTCGTTGTCAAAGTCGGAGCTATCGGTTGCTTATGCGTGTGGTCATCCGGTGGCATGTGCCGTCGTGGTTTGTGTCATGTCGGTGGCTAGGTTGGCCGGTGGTGTTCATGTATGTGGGTTGAGTTGTATCGGTTTTAGCTCGGTTTTCCATCAATTAACCGGACGATCTCTTCTTTTTAATCAATGAAAATGGTAAATCTTTTGCCTTGTTTCAAAAAAAATTATAGTGTTTGTTACATGTCCTCATAATATTCCGTTGCCCCTGTTTTGTTTTAGTTAAAGTCTTGAACCATTCAAAATAGTTCAAAAGTGCATGCTAGAAAACATTTAATCAAGCGCGCACTACTATCAATCATTATAATCGCATCATGCATGCGGCACTAAGCAGGTGCGTATTTGGAATCCTAGGACTAAACAAGGGTCAAACACATATCATCTGCCAAATAAGGAGCTTCAAACTCGGACGGGTCTAACAAGCGTGCTAGCTTGACCTTTCCATAGTTGGACCAGACCAATAACAGAACGGTCAAGGTATGACAGCCGTGGGCACAGCAAAAACAATCTTGGGGACAGTGCTTTTTTAAAAAAAGAATATCTATATTCACGAGCTCCCAGTGACTAGGAGCTTCAAACCGCTCAAATTATAATTCTAGGACAACGCTAACACCCACACGTGTGGTGGGGGCCAAATCAGCCCACACGCCTATAACACGCAGACTGCGCCACGTCACCGCATGCATGCATGTGAGAAGTTTTTTGGATTTTTTGTTTTTAAAATGTTTTATCTCTTAAATGAAAAATCCGATTCAAAATCTGTTTTCACCATTAAATCCCACGCGACGAGATTTTCGAAACTAGATCTCATATCAATATATTTCGACGAATTTCTTTTAGGGTTAAAAGTTATCATGTCTATTGCACATGAATTATCATGATGTTTACACTGAAGTTGTCATGATATATTTCAGATATTTTCTTCTACATTTGAAAGTAAATTTTAACATATTATAAAATGGGGAATTAAGAAACTAGACTTGCCATGAACCATAAACTAAAATTGCCATGATACATGCACTTAAAATTGCCATGGTTCATACAAAAAACAATTTTCATGGTCAAAGTACTGGAATTGCCATCATCAAAAAACTAAAATTGCCACATGGCAACTTTAGTTTAAGCACTATGGCAACTACAGTGTAAACATCATGGCGATTTTTGGGCAAAAAAAATATCGTCGAAACATATCAACATGGGGTCTAATTTTGATGATCGCGTCGAGACGGATTTAATGGTGAAAACGGATTTTTAATTCGATTTTTTAATTAGGAGATAAAACTTTTTAAAGCCGAAACCAAAAAGATTCATGCTGACGCCATCTGTTCATACGTGGCAAAATGAGTGATGATGGAGGCGTGTGGGCGATGTCCAAGATGTCACACGTGTGGGCGTTAGTTTTTTTCCTAATTCTACAGGAAATCCAAAAAAAGCTTGAATTAAAATTCAAAAAAATATATTGAATTTGCGGTAGATTTCCAAAATGTTATGACAGGTTAACTAGTCTCTGAAACCCGTTACTAGGATACTCTGCTGCGGATTTGCTAGAGATGCACCTCGTGCCAACGTCATGGACAACGTGTCTAGCATAGACGATTTTTAAATTGCAAGCTCAAACCAAGTAAACAAAGATTTCAGGTCTCTGCCTGCATGGTAAGCCTGGGTGTAGGTAAAGTGCTTATTCGGGCCGAAAGAAGTTGACTGCGCACATGTTTTGAATAAAAGAAAGAGCGTAAAAGTTGAATTGAAAAGTTCATGTCGTCCCCGTTGAACTGGAAATACTGTTGGCGCTGGCTGTCCGAGGAATTCAGACATCATGCATGCATGCATGCTTTCTCAGCGACTGAAATTCTACTGCGGTACTGAATGATGTTCAGCTGCCCTCCAGCTAGCGTAGCTTGCTACCAAGGACGAGATGTCAAAGAGATGACTTTGAGCAATACGATCGGGTAGTACTTATTTTTCAGCAAGCACTGATTACTGATCGATCGAGGCGCAACAATTTTTGGACCTGATCAACCGCACACCTAACCGAGAAAATGGAAGCAAAAGCCCTCCACATGCCGTGGAATTCTTTCTGAACTGGTTGACCTGCTAATCAATTACAGTCATTTGTTTACTCCAAGTAATTTCTGGTTTCCGATCTACAGTGCTACTGTAGCTAGCATTGCGCAAAAGAAATCGTACTTTCAGAATTGACTTGGTGCTGCTGGCCAGCATAGACAGACAGAGCTGTATATTACGCTACATGCATGAGATTCAGTCTTCCAGGTTGACGTCTCAAATCTTTTAGGTTGACAGCTGAACTGACCATGTCTCAGATTTATACTTTTACATGTATGCAGGAACCAAATACACACGTATTCACACTGAAGAAGCCGTACATGTTCCATGTCTTCATCTCCAAAAGGACGGGGCCCCACGAATGGTATAGGCACAGGAGTTTTTACCTTGCCAATCGCCATTTTAAGATTTGAATTAAGAGTTCCGTGTGCTTGTCTCTGCAAGTCGATTCAGATCGATGAATCGCAAGCCGCAGGTTGAACCACTACCGTATGCTAGTATGCTATATTTTCTGTTGTTTGTGGAACAGGGGGCATTTAACAGGCTTCAAACTATGTCCTCTGAGAGATACTAAAAGACAGAGAATCTCAAAACTCTGCTTCATTTATCAACATATCTTAACATTGTGTGCCTATATCACAGGATTTTGACCAGAGAAAATTGAAAATTATTTGAGGGCACTACTTCACTGTAACTGATAAACAGTCAAAACATAACCTAGGCAGACAAATAGACGCGTCTTGTAACCATTAGAACGCGAGGGGGTCGAAACAGAAATAAAATTCAGAAGGTGGACACTGAGCCAGATTGTTGGAGAAGAATACCAGCAAATTTTCAATGGCCAAAATCCTTGAGCCTCCTCTTGAGAACATCCAAGGACCTCGTGCGAGCATTCTGCTTCGTGTTGCGGTTGGAAAGGCTTCCAAACAGCCCGTCTGCCGAGTCCTTGAACTTGTCGACAATGATGGAAACCTTCTTGTAGTCCAGCGATCCATAGTTCTTCCCCCGTATCACCGGATTCATGAAGTTCTCAGGCTGGCTGCTCGACAGAAGGTTGACGAGCTGCCTTATCTCAACCAAGCAGTCTCTGAACGTTGTTTCCTTCCCCATATCTGCCAGCCCGGTGATGTGGAATTTTTCATCCGCAAATGCCTCCAGCATCTTCAGGTCCATGTCGAGGCCTAAAACGGCACTCATCGTTAACCTTTTCACGCCATCGCTCAGAAGCGTTGTCATTATCGAGTCCGAGATGTGGCCCACTGCACCAGAGACAACCTTGTACAGAGCTTCAAGTGGTAAAATCTCCGAAGCTGTTGATACTAGTGTTTCAAGATAAATAAGAACCTCGTTCATGTAGTCATTGGCATTGTCCGGTGTTTCTTCCACTATCCAGTCGACGTCTTCCAAGAGCACCATAAAATCATCGATCTTGGAATTGGCCATGTTTATTAAAGCATTATATGCTGCGTTCTGCGAGGCTTTTAGCACGGCTCGAGCAGTCAAAGTAGCACGAGACCTCTCAGCGACGCGCTTGGGGATGCCGCACTGCTGGGCACAGTGCAAGAGGTACAGATCACAAGCATGCTCCAGAACAGAGATATTTCCTGCTAGTTGCATCATCTGTGACATGGCCAATGAGCGAGCATACATCCTGTTCAGAAGACAGTCGTTCAATACCTCAATCAACAGCCTGTCTAGGTAAGCTTTCACCACTTCATAAAGGTTCATGTCACCACCATAAGACAAATAGCTCACAGAATCCTCAACGAAGGACCGGACAACGCGACAAACTTCTGGAACAGAAGAGGAGAATGGCGCCACATATGGAAACTCCGGGATCACCTCACTTGGCTCCAGATGAAATGCTGTGACATTCATGTTGTACTCGTATTCCTTCTTTATAACCATCTGCTCATATGAGTCATTAGCAAGGATATCATCTACCTGCCTTCGGCACTCAGAAAGAAGCAGTTGGTGGTACTTGTCCCGGCTTCTCGAGAGAATATTGATCAATGGTGTGGTTTGGTAACCATACTTCCTTAGAACTGAAGCCATAAGAGTGATATAATCTTTTATGAGGAGGAGGTGGCTGGCCGTACCGATGCGAGAAAACTGGCTCTCCATTAGAGATGTCATCTTCGCAACGGCTGTTTCCCATGTTGCTTCGACTTGGCTCTCGGTCAGCAATCTCTCTGCAGTTCGAAGGACGCGTTGTTCAACAATAAAAAACCCAGCTACCTGTGCAAGAAAGGGCTGATGAGACTCGAGGAACGGTTGCGAAGTGGAAATTTGCATATCCAGGCTGAGTTGCATTTGCCTGTTCTTGTAGTAATAATCTCTGAACTTCTCTCCAATACCGAGGCGCACATGGATGTGATGCGTTCGATAAACAGGTGTGAGATCAAAATCTAGTGCTGTTTCCTCATCTGTATTCTCTGCATCCAAGGTATACATGTGCTGATCTGGTCCAGCATGGCCATGCTCTTCAGCCTCTCTCTGCCGCGCACGCATTTCTTCCTCTTTTTGGCGAGCCAAAGAGGCGTGACTTATCGACACCTGCCCGATCTGCTTGGACATTCTTCTGATATGAACAAGCCAATCATTGAACTCGCCACAGGCTTTCTTCTCGATGTGCAGCTTTATCAGTGGTATCTGTCTCCCAACCACCTTTTTAATCATCTTTACAGGAATGTTTTGCAGGTATCCATGCTCAATCAAATCCAGAGTCTTGAGTGCAGGATGGAACTTAGCTTCTGCAATGTAACTGTTGCACGCCATGCACAGGGTAATGACTTTGACGCAAATCTTCAATATCGTCATGGCCTCTCCCACGTTTTTCTTGACCGAGTACAACTCAAGAAGTTTGTCAAGCTTCAACAGCAGGGCGCTCGATGCCTCCTGCAGGTGCGAGTTCTCACCAGACAACATGCTCTTGAGCTCCTCGGCATCGACCATCACACCGCGTAACTCGTCGACGGCAAGGATGAAATCCTCGTAGTGAAGCCTGCATAGCTCTTCGATCTCAACCTCTTTCTTCTTCACGATGCTCCTGAGGCTATGCGTGAGGGCTTCGGGCTTGCCGGAATCAAATCCATGCCGGATCATGGGGCCCAGATCCTCGCCGTTTGCAATGAACGCGGCAAGGCCCATGCCGAGACCTCCATCACCGCTATCCACGATAGTTCTCTTCTTTGGCTCGTCAGCCATGATTTAACTGTAAAAAGAGCAGATGTACAATTTCAGCACAGCCGTGAAAAGATGCATCTCTAGAAGTTTGGGAATTAGATGCGACAAAGAAGTATATATATGATGTTGGCAGTTTGTAAGGCAGTACATGCATGGGTCAAATCAAAGCAAATTGACGCGGCGATTCACGGGTTTATTTGTACTAATAATCTTTTCCTGATACAAATGCAGTAGCAAGAAGAAGAACATCAAGGATCATTCCGTGATTGACGTGTCAAAAAACCGGCTAGCAGGAAACCAAGAATCGGTCAACCAAATTGCTAAACGATCACCGGATGAACACCACCCGTATCATCGGAAATTCAAGTCGCTGCAGCAGGGAAATTGCTTCGCAGAGAGTAATCTCCAATGGAAAAGGAAACCGACGGTGAATTTACACTGCACAATACATAGACCGCAGGTGGCCACTCCCTTGTCTGCATCTCTCCTCCCTTCCCCGTCGAAATAATACCGGGGCCTTCCCTCCCCGGCGGCGAGCTCCGTCCCCTCCCTCGCCGGTAGTAGGCGGAGAAGGCGGCGTCGGGAAAGACAGGGAGAGGGAATAAGGGAAAGCGGGCCGGCGGGGGCCTCAATCCACGGCGAGGCGAGCAGAGACCGATGGGGCATTTGTCGAGTTGGTCCATGCATGGCGGAGAGACGTACGTAGAAGAGAAGGGGAGGAATCGGGGCGGAATACTCACTGAGGCGGGATGCGATCGTGAGGAGAAGATCGGCGGCGGCGGCGGCCTGCGGTTGATCCCTGAAATGGAACCTCTGGCGAGCTGCGCGGCGCGGCGCGCGCGAGAAGTGCGTGCGGGGAGTGGAACGGGCCGGACAGCCTCGGGAAAGAAAGTGTGCGTGGCCGGGGAATAGGGCCATCCGTCTATAGCTAGCTCCGTTTGGTTTTGTTCGGTTGGGTTGGATCCGCTGTCGAAGGAGAGGAGTGAGAACCATGCCGGCTGGGGAGTACGATGTGCGTGAGTGACTGACTGACTGACTTCCATGCCGGCTACTGAAGCGATTGGTGTCCTCGGGTGCGATCAGGGTCTCTCTGGACTCTGGAGACGGACCATCAGCTTCTAAGAGCAAGTATAATAAGATACGGTCCAAGAAACATTGTAAAGTAGTACTACAAGGATTAAACAGTTATATTTGTACTGAGTTGGATGAGAGAGAAGGGAAGCGGGTTGTAGATTAACAGCTCCAAGAAACATAAAGTAGTACTACTTAGCAAGCTCCAAGAAACATAAAGTAGTACTACTTAGCAAGTAAGGTACTGTACATGTATCAGGTTGACTATATGTGACATGGCAACTCCTTATACCTAGCTGTTGACTATACTATTAACCAAGCTCTAATGCATGCGCTGAGCTCCATGGTGATGATTCAAGCCTGGCCGCGGCGATGGAGGAACATCTCCGTACTAATTTATCCAAGATTGGTGGAGGTTCTTGCCTGCCCTAGTACTACTAGGGAGCTCAATAAACCTGCTCATCAACTTGCCGGGATGGGGACGCTATTTCATGTACTACAAGGATCAAGGAGCTTTGCTCTGGCCTCTGGGAGTATGATGTGCCTGCATGTACCGCTGCATTTGTATTGGCCGATTCGCCATCCCCCGTTGAGTAACAAAGCTACTATTGCGTTTCCCTCGAATCAAAAAGGAAAATAACACACAAAACATACACACGGGTAATTAACTTGGTCGCAGATCGATCTGCGGGTAGTTAAACTCTATACACTGGTTTTCTGCTAGTACTTCGAATCGATGTTTCAAGATTGATGATACCCACACAGCCACATTGTACCATTTATTACACATGAATAGCAGATGGGGAAAAGAAACTCAACGACCAGACCAGTGTGCTCAAGCCTCAAGCAGGAAGGAAAGAAATGCGCAAATGGGAGGGGCAAAAAACAGAGGTAGAAACTCATCGTTATCGTACATCTTCAGAGGGTTCATTGTCACAGATTTCTCAGGCAACGGGGCACTCTTTAGCTGTGTATTTCCAGTCAGGTTTCGGCCGATGGCATCCTCGAGAATGACTGCACCAACAAACTAAGTAAGAACCAGAGGAATGATGACAGACATGCCTGGCCAAGCTATTTCCTTGCTAACAACCAGCAAGTGCAAATTAGAATAGGAAAGTGTCATAGTACATAGACTCAAAAAGATAAGACACCTTATAAGAAAACTCAAACTAGTCAAAGATGGGGTTTGCAACTATTGTTGATGATTTGGTTAATCAAGATCAATACAATGATGCTGGGCACCATTGCTCAATGATAAACATACGTGCTAAGAAGAAAGGATGGCATAGTGACAGGTCAAAAGAATACACATGTTTACCTTCTATGTACAACGGTCAACGGCATTATCTACTTCTGAGCGACGACCTCATCCTTAGACTCTGCCTGAAAGGAAATAACCAGCACAAAGTGTAAATTTTCCACATCGTAGATATAGATAATGCAGCCAATTCTAGCTGAAAAGAGCTGACTGATAGAACACATATAGTCTCTCACTAACAAATAGGCTAAATGCAGGAATGCGTTTAAAAAGGTAGCATATCATGTACCTCAGCTGCAGTTTTTCTTCGAACTTTTCTAGTTGGACTCCTCATAGTGACAAATTCCTCTGCAGATGTTGGGTGAACGCCAACAGTGACATCAAAATCTTGCTTCGTTAACCCGGCTTTAACACCAATTGCAATTCCCTGTCACATAGTCGTAGAAACATGACAAAGAAGCCTTGAAAGAAGCAACAATGGTGAAGAATAATACAAAATCATGCAGACCTGGATTATCTCAGGTGCATCATCACCGCACATATGCACTCCTACAACTTTGTTCGTAGTAGCACACACAATGAGCTTCATTAGTACACGATCAGGTAATCCAGAAAGAGTGGCTCTAAGAGGTCTGAAGTTTGACAAGTAGACATCAACATCTCCATACTCTTCAATAGCCTGCACAAATATGCATATGAAAGACCTCCTTTGTGTGCAACAAAATTTGATGCATGCCATATATTATTACCTGCTCCTCGGTAAGGCCAACTTGCCCAATGGGTGGTTGGGAGAAAACAGCAGCTGGTACAGCTCTGTCAAAAAACATTTGATTCACAATGAAAAAGCATTCAATACAGCAATGATATCCAGTCTCAAATGACAAAAATATCTAACAAAGCAATGAAATTAGATTATGCATTTCAGTACAAATTCAGTTTCAGGAGATTGTCAGACTGGGTGAAGCAGAAAAATATTAATCCAAACAAATTGACCAAATGAACTCAACTTTCAAAAGTCACATCACTTCAAATTTTAGTTCATTTGGTTGAGGAGGGTTAGAGGGCACCCTAAGGGTCAAAAACTTGCATCCATAGAACTGGGGAATGGGGGACAAACTTGAAATTTACTACTACCAATTGACCATATAGGCTACCATAATTCAAAAATCCACAATACTTTCTGAAAGGAAAAACAAGGAAATAAAAACTAAATCAAATCTGGTCCTGTAAACTATCATCAGGAGAGGTAGCCACTCATGGTCAACTAACAAGGTATACATCATTTCTAGAACAACCATTGCCTGAACCATATGGTTTTCAAGATTCCTGGTTGTGAGTTGATAAATGATTAAATACCTGTACTCTGGTTTGGTCGGTTCATCACCGAATAAAGTTTTCGCAAATGCTCCACCTTCCATCAGTGCAACCGGAGTCAAGTTGATCCTATCAGTAACATCTCCAACAGCCCAAATTGAATCCACTGAGGTTCGAGAATACTCATCAACCTAGCAAGGACAAATATATAACAAAGAATCCAGATGTCATGGTGACAATAAAAGCCAGAGGAACTTGAAGGCCACGTATTATTTTACCTACCACTATAGCCCCCTTCTTGTCCATTTTAACCCCAACCTCCTCCAGTCCGAGGTTCTACAAGAACAACTATGTTAGGATCTAGGATGAACGAATGCATAAAACGGTGATATACGATATAACTAAGCGAAAACAAAATGTCTCAGATGGTACTACTAACCTTCGTATTCGGTTTACGACCTGTCGCGAACATTACATGTGAAAACCCACCAATAGTTTCTTTGTTTGTCTTCAGAGATAGTAAACCATCATTTGATTTAGTTATAGCTTGAGGACTATGTTCAGTATGAAATGCGATACCCCTTAAAGACATCTGTTCAGCAACGAAATCTCTGACCTGAAGTTCAAAACTGAAAAAATAAGTCAGAAGCACAAGGCACCTCATCTATCGTTGACACTATTATATGTTATTCTTAATACTTGCTCACCTCCTCATCAAACCCTCTTAAAACTTTCGGTTGCCGAATAAACACATGAACGTCACTTTTTAAGCCATTAAAAATGCCAGCAAACTCCAAGGCAATATATCCACCTCCCACTATTGCAATTTTCTCAGGTTTTGATGGCAGATCTAGTGCAGCATCGGAATCTATAACATGCTCTATTCCTGGGATATCTGGCATCGATGGTCGACCACCAACAGCTATAAGTATGTTCTTAGCAGTGTAGAGCTTGCCATCCACACTAACAGTATGTGGATCAACCACCTGTATCAAGTGAACAAAAATTATATCAGTAACTGCACCTTCCAACAGAATTCATTTCAGAAAGCAGTCTATCTATCCCAACTTTGACCTGATTTACAAACATTGCCCAACCTTTCCACGGCCTTCAATTAGATCGACGTTTGCGTTCTTTAAAATATTTTTGTAAATGCCAACTAGGCGTTGCAGCTCTGTATTTTTGTTGGCTATCAGAGTGCTCCAGTCATGCTTTGGATCAGTATCATACGCCCATCCAAAGCCATGAGACTCTTCAAACTCATGAGAGAACTTGGATGCATACACTAACAGTTTCTTTGGAACGCACCCACGAAGCACACATCTGTGACGAAAACAAATAAAGTTCTTATAGATGCATTCTGGCATAAAAGGTTAGGAATTCAATATGCATAACAAAACTAGCAAGGATATGCAAATTATGAAGGCCAAAACTGTACTGACAGCCTAGTGCTAAATAGTCCTCAATCGTAAATATTGATGTGGACTGTGGAACACAGAAATATTGGACACATAAACATGATAATTGACAAACTAAGATATTGCGAGAAAAATGCAAGAAGATAAATGCAGAACTGCATGTCTCCCGCAACTTGCTACATACTGCAACTGCACCTCTTGATTCCAGTGGAAATATTTTTTAATGAAATTATATTAATATCATGACATTTGCTCCAAAGTAAAGTTAAGAATTATCAAGCGCATGGGTTCAGTTCTACCCATCGAAACAGCAAATGATGCCACAATACTGAAATAGGCTACAGTACGATGGTGCAGCATGAAATAGTTTGCAACTTGCCTACAGTCAAATTCCTCTACTCATACCAATTAATTAGAAACCCAAAAACTTCGGAGAGCTGTCTGAACCACATGGTCCACATATAAACATTATCTTTACTAGTGTAGAAAATTCAAAGCAAGGATAACTGTACATGTCGAAATAATATAATAAGACCACTCATGCACCAATAACATCACCAGAAACAAACATCCCCACCATCATGTAGCCTCTAACCCTTAAATGGCACGCGAATGTGATGAAAACTGAATGGCATATTAGGGATCTTCACTCTAAGAATCCAGTTCAGCAAGCTAAGGCGTACAGTGAGGTGGTGGTAGCAATCTACTCCCTCCGTGCCAAAATAGATGAGTCAACTATGTACTAACTTTAGTACAAAGTTAGTACAAAGTTGGTTCATCTATTTTGGAACGGAGGGAGTAGCTAACCAGTGCAGCGCAACACATTCAACACTAGTCGCTTGTCATTCCAGAAGAAACTTGGCGAAGCACACATACGCTGCAACGCACGCGGCCTGACCAAACCTTCCTGCCGACAAACGAACCACAGAAGCAGGAGAAGCGTCCACTTACGTCCCCCCGAGGCCGCCGAGGTCGTCCGCGGAGATGGTGGAGAAGGGCATCTCGCAGATGGCGGCGCGGGCGCCGTAGAGGGTGGAGGCGAAGCGCGAGGCCCGCACGCCGCCGCTCCCGGCGCCGATGGTGAAGAGGTCGTAGTCGTACTCCCCCGCGGAGGAGGACCCGTTGGGCGCGGCGGAGGCCGAGACGGGGCGGCGGAGGCGGGGGCGGGCGCGGTCCGGGAGCCGCGGGGAGGCGGCGGCGGCGAGGGAGCGGAGGCGGTGGCGGTGGATGAGGAGGGAGCGGCGCGGGGAGAGGGTCCGGGTCAGGGTCTGGAGGGTGGTGGCGCAGGAGAAGGGGAGGGCCGCGGTTGTCGCCATGGCTACCTCTTCCTCCGAGGTCCGAGCTCTCGCCGCGCTGCCGCCGGCTCCTTTCTGGAAGTGTGGGGAGGGGAGAGGAAGGGGAGAGGCGAGACGATTGGCGATGTGTGGAAGAGTACGAATTTGTTTAGATTCCACTTTCTTTATTCCGAAAGCGTACTTCCGAATAACAGCACTTCCTGCCGAAAGCGTACTCTAAGCTTTTACGCAAAGGGGTGGCTAAAGTGCACGATGAAGCTTCCCGTGCGCAATGTTCTAAGGCGGGTTCTAGGACGCCTTCATGTGACAGCACACAACAGCACAGAAGGCCATTTCCCCTCTCGTGTTTGCGGCGGCTATGGCACTCATCACCTCTAAGCTACCTCGGCGAGTCTATGAATCCGTCTTCTATTTGTCTGTCACTTGGTCGCCGATGTCGGGGAAGGGGATCTCAATGCCTCGGCTTCGGTTAGTAGTTAGGTTATGATATTTTTTTTCCGCAAAAGTGGCGTTTCAGCGGATGGCGACGCTTCATCTTCAAGCTAGTCTTCCGGGCTTTAATCCGAGTTCGTCCATTAGAACGGAGTCGATGGAGAGTAGATTCCTGCCGTCTCCTTCGGACAACAAGGTTAGGGTTTCTCGTCGTAGGTGCGTGCCAACAAGATTTGGTGTCAAGTACTTCAGATGGTTGTCATCGACAAAATCAAAGCCAGCTCCGACAAAGAAGCCGGTTCTCATCGACAAAATCAAAGTCAGCTCCAACAAAGAAGCAGAGATGATGGTTGTGGTCGTCCGATGGTGCAAGGTTGAACCTTTATAATGAATCCACATACTTTTTCAAAAAACAAAACAGTACGGAAGGCTTTTTCATGCGGCTACAACACAACTCAACTCCCATCAACAATAACCTTCCATTAGTTCAAGGTATCATCAGCAAGATTCCAGTAAACAAGCAAAATCACCGACGTTCAGAAGTGGGGTGTCATATAATTGGCCATTCATTCATTCGTTCACCAGAAGTCAGTACAGACATCTAGAATCCAACAATATGAAATGGTACTACCACGATGATCCACCAATTTCCAAATTGGTTCACAGCAAACCAAAATAAACCTTACATAATATTAGTGGTAATAACCGCAGTGAAGATGGAGGGAAACTAAGGAAGAAAGATTAGTGATGGCTATAATAGTACTTCGATAGGTAGGTATCACCATAGCTCATCCAGGACAGGTTAGTGCCCGGACGATGTCATCGGTGTTTAGTGGAGAATAGTTGCAGGAGTTGTTGATGGGCACGTGCAGACGAATGCCTCCTCTTACGAGGAGTCGCTGCGCTGGGTCTTGGCCTGAGGAGCCTCAGATTAGGTTTGCCAAGCCCCAAAGAAGAGCAGTATGTACAACTGCCAGGCTTGTGGCGGCAAGACATTGATCCATGAGCTTGAGTTGCCCTTCCCTAACATCATCAGCAGCCTTGGCTCCATTCCCCATTGCTCTACACTGCAAAAGAGCAGATATGTCTTAATGAAGTGCTGTTGGTAAAAGGCTGCAGCAAGCAATTTTTGTACAAAAACATAACCGGCAATAACATTTGCAATGGGCAGCTTCAGGAATAATGTGGATAAACAGGTATATAATAATTCACAAAAGTAATTCTGCTAGACTTGATGCCGCTTTTGCTGAAAGTCAAAGTACTTATGTTTTTATTTGTTCTACTGAAAGGCATCATGTTAGCTTGGACTGTACGGTACAAGGGCAGCATGCAGACAAGGTTTTTACCAAGCTTACCGAAGTAGCAACTAACGATTTCAAATTTAGGCAATGTCCAGGAGAAAAGCATGGCCTGAGAACTTTACTGGTTAAGTTCGGCTTGATCATTTGACCACTAGGCTTGAAGGGTCCAATTCCGTTACAACCAATACGTAACAACTTCAACACCTCTTTTTTTTTTTAAAGAGTTAACACCTCAGTGATACAATACAATAAGGGCAATTATCATAATTTTCACATGCCACAACCAGTCCTTCGTGAATTCTGGAATATATTTTTACCACATTTCTTACTCTAGTTTGGAACAGCCAAGTGAACTGATGCATGTAGAATGACTTGATTGGGTGCAAGATTGATGTCCCAATAGTTGCTTTACTCTTCTTGTCATAAAATTTTGATATGTATGCCGCTTGTATTTATGACTACAAACGTAAAAGTAACTATTAAACCAACAGCCCCATAGTTTTTCTCTTCAAGTTGCAAATTATCAAGTGTCATTATCTGCTTTTATAGTCGTTACCATTAACAAAGGCCATTTCGCAGTTGCATCTTCAATCACATCCCAAGCTATTGCTCACTCAAATTGTGAGACTGCATAGAACTATCAAAGGCAAGCGTACCAAAGGCCATATGATGGCATCTTATCTCATATAGGACAACAGGCAATATTTGGCATTCATGGTAGCATGTACAACCCCACCACCAAGAAACAATGTGCAAAACACCTTGTTATATACTCCCTAGATACATCCGTATCTAGACAAATCAAAGACAAGAATTTTGGGACGGAGGTACTCCCTCTGTAAACCAATATAAGAGTGTTTAGATCACTAAAATAGTGATCTAAACGCTGTTATATTAGTTTACGGAGGGAGTAATAGTTAACTACACAAGTCAGATGTGAAGCTGAGGTGAGATGATGCTGTAATGTGAAGTGCTCCAGATTATTTAGATTCATACAGCACAGAGAAGTTCAGACTAGGCTCATGGAACCAGCAATAGAATTATGTATCAGTACTTTAGTAACCAGATGTACATCCTACAGTATTCCAACAAAGCAGAGAAAGGTCACCACTGGAGAATGTGCGTTCCTGCTCGGAAAGCATTACTCGCTAAACTGCCAGGATTTTACATCCACATTTTCCATGCTTGGTTTTACCGGATTAACTAGGCACTCTCCAGTTTTGTTCTGCCGGACAAACCCAGACCTCACTGAATATGTGCAAGCTGAACAAGGAAATCAATTGCTAATTGTACCAATCAACCACTACAGCAACTGGCATTTGACTGTGTAATCCGCAGCTAGATAGATCACGGTTCACTACAAAGTGCTGGATGCACCCATGCAGCAACACTGCAAGGATCCTACAAGTCTACAACGCGAAGCATGTGCGCAACAGAGTACTGGTCGCAGCAACTCCTTCAGGGGTCGCTACAGAGACAAGGATGTCACACAAACGCACCTAAATACGATCTCGAGCAGCTTGTACTACCGCTAAAACATCATCGGAGTACCAACATTCTCCCAGACTGATGCGGCGGCGCTCCCCATCTCAGAAACGGAACCATCGAGGCCACAAACAAAAATCCCCAGCGCCACCGCACATTCCGCCAGAGAGATCACCGCAAGCTACGCCGCCCGAAACAGCCCACCAATAAGCGCACGGGCATGGAAGAGAATAAAAAACAGCAACACACAGCGGCGCGAGAGGGAGTTTTTGTACCTCGGAACCGGCCGCATCCCGCGGGCGCGAGCCGGCCGGAGCCAGCCCTCCGCGGCGAGGAGGCCCCGGCGCCGGCCCGGTCGGCGACGGCGAGGGGCGAGGTGGGGAGAGCGCGAAGGAAACCCTAGCCCCCACGCGGAATGGGGGAAGAGCTGCTGCTGGCGCGACGATGGCAATAGTCTCGGCCTCTCGGGGGTGGTTGTATTGAAACGCTCTCTGATGGGAAGGACGGACGGACGGGCGACACCCTGGGCCGCAGTACCACGCCACTCCCCTTCCGGATTTCCCGCGCGAGCGCGGCGCCGTGATTTTACGCTCCTGCCCCCTCGACGTGACGACGGGACGTCGGGACGCTCCACCGCACTGCGCCAGCGCGTGGGCCGCGCGGAGTGAGGGTAGCGGGGTAATTTCCAGGCGCCGCCTGGCCTCGCCGGCGAGAGAGAGAGGCCACACGCACGCACGCCTGCTTGTCTCTCTCCTCGCGGAAACCGGGGCAGGATGGGTGGGGGGAGTGAATTCCAGCTGGGATGGTGGCGCGGAGAAGCAACGCGGGTCAGCTTGACGTAGGAGGAGGGTGGCAGGGCAGGGCAGAGCATTCATCAGCTCTCGCTCCCGAATGGTTTTGCGCGCATCATTGATGCTTGATGTGAGCGCGAGCACCAGGCCCAGTAATGATGCCCGTCCTCTCTCTCTCTTCTCCTTCCCTGCTGCAAATGCAATGCATCATATCATCTCCACTGGAGTCGACCGCTGCCTATGGAGCAGACATTGTTTTTTCTTGAAATGATAAAATCTGAGCATGGTAATCGAACGTCTTTTTTATGATAATTTATGTTGTCGGATGGACGGTGATTTTCTTTAGCAGGCATGCCAATTCTCGTTAAGAAAAATTAAACACCATAAAATTTTGTCATGCATGTTAAAGAAAATTATCATCCTCGCGGAGCTTAGTTTGCCGTGCTCAAATATTTGACATTTGATTTGTAGTGAGATATTTTTTTATTGGTATACTCGGGAAAAAAATTGAAATACTTTCTCGTGTCCTAACTAGGGCAACTCCAACCTCGTGCAGCAAAACGCCCATAAATATCCAAACGTCCGCGGCGTGATACGGTGTCTGAGATCCCGTAAACCAAATACAAACTCGTGGGATGTTTGCAGGGGTCTAGACACCCGTTGTCGGAGATGATTCTCGCAGATCTCCCGATACGGTATCTTGTTGAGGTAATTAGGTTGGAGGGGAAACGGGATAAAAGATTTACCCAGGTCCAGGACACTCATATATACGAGCATACACTCATCCCTGTGAATACACATACGCAGATCCTACCCCTATGAGCACCTTCGACAGACTAAGTCATGATATTATCTTGAGATTGACGAAGTCACCACAGGCACCTCGTAGTCGACGGGAACTCTCCCACTGAACGTGCATTGCCGAAAATTCTGAAATAAATCCAGGAATAATGCGAGCACCAGGATTTGAACCCTAGTGGGCTGACTATACCACTGTCCTCCTAACCATCCAACCACATATTGATCCGCGTACGAGGTAAAATCCTACTCATGCTCGTTGTATATTGCAAATTGGGATGTACAAAGTGAAGGAAATATGCCCTAGAGGCTAATAAAGTTGTTATTTATATTTCCTTATATCATGATAAATGTTTATTATTCATGCTAGAATTTATTAACCGGAAACTTGATACATGTGTGAATACATAGACAAAACAGAGTGTCCCTAGTATGCGTCTACTAGACTAGCTCATTAATCAAAGATGGTTAAGTTTCCTAACCATAGACATGTGTTGTCATTTGATGAACGGGATCACATCATTAGATAATGATGTGATGGACAAGACCCATCCGTTAGCTTAGCATAATGATCGTTAAGTTTTATTGCTATTGCTTTCTTCATGACTTATACATGTTCCTCTGACTATGAGATTATGCAACTCCCCAATACCGGAGGAACACTTTGTGTGCTATCAAACGTCACAACGTAACTGGATGATTATAAAGATGCTCTACAGGTGTCTCTAATGGTGTTTGTTGAGTTGGCATAGACCGAGATTAGGATTTGTCACTCCGAGTTTCGGAGAGGTATCTCTGGGCCCTCTCGGTAATGCACATCACTATAAGCCTTGCAAGCAATGTGACTAATGAGTTAGTTGCGGGATGATGTATTACAGAACGAGTAAAGAGACTTGTCAGTAAAAAGATTGAACTAGTTATGATGATACCGACGATCGAATCTCGGACAAGTAACATACCGATGACAAAGGGAACAACGTATGTTGTTATGCGGTTTGACCGATAAAGATCTTCGTAGAATATGTAGGAGCCAATATGAGCATCTAGGTTCCGCTATTGGTTATTGATCAGAGATGTGTCTTGGTCATGTCTACATAGTTCTCGAACCCGTAGGGTCGGCACGCTTAACGTTCGATGACGATTTGTATTATGAGTTATGTGATTTGATGACTTAAGTTTGTTAAGAGTCCCGGATGAGATCACAGACATGACAAGAAGTCTCGAAATGGTCGAGAGGTAAAGATTCATATATTGGAAGGCTATATTCGGACATCGGAAAGATTCCGAGTGATCCGGGTATTTTTCGGAGTACCGGGGAGTTACGCGAATTCATCGGGAGAAGTAATGGGCCTTACTGGGCTTTAGTGGAGAGAGGGGAGAAGGGCCAAGAGGTGGCGCGCGCCTCCCCCCTGCCCAAACTGAATTGGACAAGGGGTGGGGGCGCGGCCCCCCTTTCCTTCTCCCTCTCCCTCTCTTTCCTTCTCTCCTACTCCGAATAGGAAAGGGAATCCTACTAGGACTTGGGAGTCCTAGTAGGACTCCCTATGCTTGGCGCGCCCCCTAAGACAGCCGCCTCCTCCCTCCTTTATATACGGGGGAGGGGAGCACCCCAAAGGCGCTCAAGATTTGTCTTAGCCGTGTGCGGTGCCCCCCTCCACAGTTACACACCTCGGTCATATCGCCGTAGTGCTTAGGCGAAGCCCTGGGCCGGTAACTTCATCATCACCGTCACCACGCCGTCGTGCTGACGAAACTCTCCCTCGTCCTCAACTAGATCAAGAGCTCGAGGGACGTCATCGAGCTGAACGTGTGCTGAACGCGGAGGTGCCGTACGTTCGGTGCTTGGATCGGTTGGATCACGAAGAAGTTCGACTACATCAACCGCGTTACTAAGCGCTTCCGCTTTTGGTCTACGAGAGTACGTGGACACACTCTCCCCTCTCGTTGCTATGCATCTCCTAGATAGATCTTGCGTGATCGTAGGAAATTTTTTGAAATTACTGCGTTCCCCAACAGTGGCATCCGAGCCAAGTCTATGCGTAGATGTTATATGCACGAGTAGAACACAAAGAGTTGTGGGCGATAATAGTCATACTGCTTACCAGCAACGTCTTACTTTGATTAGGCGGTATTGTTGGATGAAGCGGCCCGGACCGACATTACATGACCGCATTCATGAGACTGGTTCTACCGACGTGCTTCGCACACAGGTGGCTAGCGGGTGTCTGTTTCTCCAACTTTAGTTGAATCAAGTTTGACTACGCCCGGTCCTTGTTGAAGGTTAAAACATCACACTTGACGAAAAATCGTTGTGGTTTTGATGCGTAGGTAAGAACGGTTCTTGCTAGAAGCCCGTAGCAGCCGCGTAAAACTTGCAACAACAAAGTAGAAGACGTCTAACTTGTTTTTGCAGGGCTTGTTGTGATGTGATATGGTCAAGACGTGATGATATATAAATTGTTGTATGAGATGATCATGTTTTGTAAAAGTTATCGGCAACTGGCAGGAGCCTTATGGTTGTCGCTTTATTGTATGAAATGCAATCGCCATGTAATTGCTTTACTTTATCACTAAGCGGTAGCGATAGTCGTTGAAGCAATAGTTGGCGAGACGACTACGATGCTTCGATGGAGATCAAGGTGTCAAGCCAGTGACGATGGTGATCATGACGGTGCGTTGGAGATGGAGATCAAAGGCACAAGATGATGATGGCCATATCATATCACTTATTTTGATTGCATGTGATGTTTATCTTTTAAGCATCTTATTTTGCTTAGTACGGCGGTAGCATTATAAGATGATCCCTCACTAAATTTTAAGGTATAAGTGTTCTCCCTGAGTATGTACCGTTGCTACAGTTCGTCATGCCGAGACACCACGTGATGATCGGGTGTGATAAGCTCTAGGTTCACATACAACGGGTGCAAGCCAGTTTTGCACGCGCAGAATACTCGGGTTAAACTTGACGAGCCTAGCATATGCAGATATGGCCTCGGAACATTGAGACCGAAAGGTCGAACGTGAATCATATAGTAGATATGATCAACATAGAGATGTTCACCATTGAAAACTACTCCATCTCACGTGATGATCGGACATGGTTTAGTTGATTTGGATCACGTGATCGTTTAGATGACTCGAGGGATGTCTATCTAAGTGGGAGTTCTTAAGTAATATGATTAATTGAACTTAAATTTATCATGAACTTGGTCCTGATAGTATTTGCATATGTATGTTGTAGATCAATAGCTCATGTATAGCTCCCCTGTTTTATTTTTGATATGTTCCTAGAGAAAAATAAGTTGAAAGATGATAGTAGTAATGATGCGGACTTGGTCCGTGATCTGAGGATTATCCTCATTGCCGCACAGAAGAATTATGTCCTTGATGCACCGCTAGGTGATGGACCTATTGCAGGAGCAGATGCAAACGTTATGAACGTTTGACAAAGCTCAGTATGATGACTACTTGATAGTTTAGTGCACCATGCTTTACGGCTTAGAACCGGGACCTCAAAATCGTTTTGAACGCCACGAAGCATCACTAAAAAAAAAGACACATCCGTGACATTTTGGGCCGAACGAAAATCTTTTCTGTCATACTTATGACACTTCTATGACGATAATTGTGACAAAACACGGTATCATCATAGATGTGGTGGGGTCCTACTTCTATGACAAAAAATCATGACAGAAAATGGGCTTTTTGTCCTGGGCAGGTCGGAGACGCAGCCGCATGACATTCTTTGGGTTGTCCATGACGGAAAAAACCGTGGTAGAAGCGAGGGCGAGGAAAATATCGGGGTGTCCCCGGTTACGGTGGGTGGTCGGGGGCCGAGCGATGCGCGTTTCTCTCGTACGTACGTGCATGTGTGCGAGGCATTGGGCTCTAACTGAACCCGAGCGAGCCGTTGGGCTCTAACTGAACCCGAGCGATTGCACTGCAGGCTACGCGTTACTGAACCCGAGCGATCGATTGATGGTTGTTAACTGAACCCGATCGATCGATTCCTTCGCTACTGCTGCTAACTGAAGCCGATCGATGCTGCCTCTGGATGAACAGTGAGCGTTGCTGGGGGGTTGGATGAACAGTTCCCGGTGGGGGTGGATGAACAGGACCCCGATCGTTCGAGCCGGTTGGGGCTGGATGAACAGGACCCCGTGGAGGGCAGGATGAACAGGACCACCCCGTGGAGGGCATGATGAACAGTAGACGGTGGAGGGCTGGATGAACAGGAGCCCGTGGAGGGGTGGTTGAACAGGAGCCCGTGGAGAGGGCTAGTTGAACAGTAGCCGGTGGAGTAGCGCGCGGTGGAGGCTAGATGAACAGGAGCCCGTGGATGAACAGTCGCAGGTGGAGGCTGGAGGAGGTCGACGGTGGATGAACAGTAGCCCGTGGAGGCTGGAGGGGGTCGACAGTGGAGATGAACAGTATCCCGTGGAGTCCCGTTTTGTGGTACGCCACACCCCTCCCGATGAACAGGACCCCCGTTTCGACCGTAGCGCTCCAACACAAGTCCGTTTCCTCCGTTTTACGGTACGCCACACCCCTCCCGATCAACAGGACCCCCGTTTCGACCATAGGAGGTCCGTTTCCTCCGTTTTGCGGTACGCCAGACCCCTCCCGATGAACAGGATCCCGTTTCGAACGTGGCCGGTCGAACACAAGGCAGTTTCCTACGTTCTGCGGTACGCCAGGCCTCGTTTCCATCGGCTGTTCCGTCCAAGCCCTCCCGATGAACACGATGATGCATTCCGTTCCGACCCAGCCGGTTGGCTCCCCATGAACACAACGACGACGCAGTTTCTCCGTTCTGGCCCAGCCATGTACACGAGCCCTGGCCGTACGTATGCGCGAGTAGGCGTTCGAGACCCTGCCTGTATGTACGTACGTGGCCGTATTTTCTTTCTTGCACCCTGGCCGTTGTACATACGTGTACATGCTACGTGCGCGCCTCTACTACGACACGTGCGCGCCTCTACAACGACCAGTATGTACGTACACGTTCGTGACCAGAATGACAACGCTACGTACGCTTCGACCGGGTGGGTCCCGACTGTCAGGCACTTCCTTGCCTGCGAAGATGTAGCTGGTGGGTCCCGGCAGTCAGGGGGGCGAATCGTTTTTTTTGCCCGGACGCACTTCCTTGCGTGCGAAGATGTAGCTGGTGGGTCCCAGCAGTCAGGGGGAAACATTTTTTTCATGAAATACGGTGGCCCGCCCGGTGGGTCCCCGCTGTCAGGTGGAGGAATAATTATTTTGCGCATAATAAGGAGGCACTTCCTTGCTGCGGCTGTGGACCCAGCTGTCAGCCTCTCCACGTACAGTCCACGTCTGATGGAAGCCGTTCCTTGACCATGTTGACCACGCCGCGCCGAGAGCACCAGGGCGGTGGACGACGGCGAGGCCTAGGAAGGGGACGACGCGGAGCCGGGGAAGACGCGACAGTGGATGCCCACGCGTAGAGGAGTATGAGGGTTCACTGGTTCGCTGCGGTGTGAGGCTGCCGTCGCCGCAGAATAACAGGTGCTGTGGGTGAGTAGAGGGATGGCCTGGCCAGTGGTGGAAGTAGTAGGGGCGGTGAGGCCTCCACCGCATCGCAGCCGGCCACGGGAGGCAGGAGCACGAGGCACGACCGACGCTGGCTTGGGCGGCTGGAGCAAGAAGACCAGAGGTTGAAGAAGCACTACGGCCGTTTGATGGACATCGTATGGTCACTGGAGCTAGAATCATGCATATTGACTAAGTTGACAAAGCCCTCCGTCCCCGTCAACTTAGTAGGCCCACAAGTCAGCCTGCCACTATACTAGGTCCCAGCTAGTAGGGGGAGTATTCATTTTTTGTGCGTAATAAGGAGGCACTTCCTTGCATGCGAAGATATAGCTGGTGGGTCCAAGCTGTCAGCGGCGGTAATGTTTTTTTCGCGAAATACAGAGGCCCTTTCGGTGGGTCCCAGATGTCAGGTGGAGGAATCATTATTTTGCGCGTAATAAGGAGGCATTTCCTTGCGTGCGGCCGTGGACCCAGCTGTCAGCCTCTCCACGTACAGTCCACTTCAGATGCATGTCGGTCGTTGACCACGTTGACCAGGCCGTGCCGAGAGCACCAGGGCGGTGGACGACGGTGGGGCCTAGGAAGGGAACGACACGGAGGCAGGGAAGACTCGGTAGTTGTTTCCCACGCGGAGGGGAGTACGACTGTACGAGGATTTACTGGTTCGTCTGCCGTCGCCGGAGAATAACAGCAGGTGTGGGTGAGTAGAGGGATGGCTAGGCCAGCGATGGGAGTACGGTGGGGCGGTGAGGCCTGCGCGGCAGCATAGCCGGCCGCGGGGAGGAGGGAGCAGGCAGTCCCGCCGGCGCTTGTTTGAGCGGCTGGAACAGGAAGAGGAGAGATTGAAGAAGCACGACGACCGTTGGATGGAAATCCAACAGTCATTGCTTGTGCGTCAACCTTTTTTTAGGAAAGCCTCAAATATGTGGAAAACAACATATAGCCCATCTGCCATTATTTCTAATAATTTACAGCCCATTTGCTAATTCTTAAGGTTTTTTTGGAGCCCATATTCTTTTTGTTAGCATTACAACCCATATTGTGGCCACGGTTAAAAAATTATACGAAATTTTGCATATTTCGGCGCGGTCCGAACTGTTTTTAATCCCGAAATTTCGAGTCACATTCAAACTGATTTTAAAAATAAATGTATATCAATATAAAATCCAACAAATTGTCCACGCATAAAAATCAATGCAATTTAAAATCTCGAAATGAAAAAAAGAAATTTGAAACTAATTGCTGGTTTGATGTGTTTTAAAAATGTACAACCAATTTCTCATTACTGATAGGCCATTTTCTCGGCCAGCCGAATGAAGCTCTCCTCGTCTTGAAATATTTGCAGCCCAACAGGCCTGACAAAGCGACTTACTTGGCAAATCACAAAAAAACTGGGCTGTGGCCATGGACCCAGCTGTTAGCCTCTCCACGTACAGTACTCTTCCGATGAAAGTCGGTCGTTGACCACATTGACCACGCCGCGCCGAGAGCACCAAGACGGTGGACGACAGCGAGGCCTAGGAAGGGGACGACGCGGAGCCGGGGAAGACGCGGCAGTGGATGCCCACGCGGAGAGGTGTATGAGGGTTCACTGGTTCGGCTGCGGCGTGAGGCTATCGTCGCCGCAGAATAACAGGGGGTGTGGGTGAGTAGAGGGATGCCCTGGCCAGCGGTGGGAGTAGTAGGGGGTGGTGAGGCCTCCGCGGCATCACAGCCGGCCACGGGTGGCAGGAGCACGCGGCACGACCGACGCTGCTTTGGGCGGCTGGAGCAAGAAGACCAGAGGTTGAAGAAGCGCTATGGCCGTTGGATGGACATCGTACGATCACTGGAGCTAGAATCGTTCATATTGACTAAGTTGACAAAGCCCTCCGTTCCCGTCAACTTAGTAGGCCCACAAGTCAGCCACCCACTATGGTGGGTCCCAGCTAGCAGGGGGTATTCATTTTTTTGTGCGTAATAAGGAGGCACTTCCTTGCATGCGAAGATATAGGTGGTGGGTCCGACCTGTCAGCGGGGGAAATGTTTTTTTCGCGAAATACAGAAGCCCTTCCCACGTACAGTCCACGTACAGTGCGTAATAAGGAGGAACTTTCCTTGCGTGCGACCATGGACCTAGTGGGTCCCAGCCGTCAGGCTCTCCACGTACTGTCCTCTTCCGATGACTCTCGTATCTTGACCACGTCGCGCCGAGTGCACCGAGGCGATGGATGACGGCGAGGCCCCAGACTGGAATGACCCGGAGATGGGGAAGACGCAGCAGTGGAGTCGCAGACGGAGAGGAGTGGGAAACTTGACTGGTTCAGGTGCGGGGTGGGCCTACACTCGGCAAAGAATAATAGGAGGTACAGAGTGGAGGGATGGCCTGGCCGTCGGCGGGGTAGCGTTTCGCTGAGGAGCGCAAAACAACGCCGCTGGACGCCTGAGGCTGGAGCAGGCGGTCCCGGCAGCGCTGGGGGAAGAAGACGAGAGATTGAAGAAGAATGCCGGCCGTTGGATGTAAATCCAACGCCTTCTTAGGCTTAGACCTACTGGCCCACACGTCAGCCAGTCCATTTGTTTTTTTAGTCCATTTGGTGGGCTGGGTGAAACAATGATGTAGCATCTATGTAGCCCGTTTATATGTATGGTAGAATTTAAAGCCCATTTGCATTTTTTCTCGAAATCCGCGGACTTGCTGGGCTGGGTGAAAATATCATGTTGGGCTAGACGAAGAAATGTTATAAAAACATAAACACATGATTGCACGTCTATTACTGCATTGGTCAGTAAAATCTTTGCAAGCTTATGTACGCAATCACTAGGAGTTAACTTGCCAAGTTATATATAAACAATTATTATTATTATTTTGTAAGAACTTTCAACTTACGAAATAAAATATCATTTAAATTTGATGAGTTAATAGTACGTGGGGTATTATTATTTTTTAGGCTAGACGTGGGACAGTTGAGTTGGTTCTAGGGAAAAGTACTGGGAGAAAACTCAGTTTACATCGAAAAAGAAAGTGGGAGAAAATTCAGATATAGGATTAGTGAAAACGAAAAATAGAACTGAGCTGTATAGGAAGAGGACGAAAGATTGAACAAAATAAAGAAATACAAATGGATAGGTGGTTGGTCCCATATGTCTGTGTACGAGACCTGCTGGGTCCACCTGAGGAGGGGAATATGTTGGGAGGAAGGAGATTCAAAGCACGACAGGCGAGTGAACTAGTTTCTTTTAACGGACAAGTGAACTAGTTACATACATAAGCAAATAGCCACTAAAAAAAGCAAACAGGTTAATGGGTTCTTAAAAGAAAATTTTCAGACAAAACAGATAATTACGACACTTAGGCTAATGCATGAAACACTCAGATGATAAAGGTGCTTATAAACAGATAAAGTACAACATTTAGACCTTCCTGGCACGCTTGATCATGATGCTGCGGCTGTCCGTGTACTCGTTGGTTACGGGAAGCAGACACGTCCTCATGTCCAAGATCTGCCTGTACATGTCGTAGCATGCGTATGCGTCCTTGGCCGTGTAGGTTATGTAGGCTAGATTCAGAGGTACCTCCCACGTGTTCAGGTCCTTGGTATCATTGTCTTCTTTCATGTTGGCATATCAGGGGTCGATGATGGTCTCGGCGAGGTCAACCACGGAGTCCTTCTCCTGCCCGTTGCTGATGATCTTGTATTGCTTCTGGATGTCGACAAGCTTGTTGCACCAGATGGCCGAATCGTCGCGTTCTGCCTTCTCTCCACCATAGCGAAGGTGCAGTCGGCGCCACCGATGAAACGGGCGAATGCTCCAGAACCTCTGATGGCCCTACAGAAGTGGTAGATGAGAACCTCGTCCCGCACACATACCTGGGCGACGGCGATCCGCTGGTCCCTGTCAGGAGACGAATGGATGGGCACAAGGTCTAGTCCTGCAACCTTGTGCTTTCTCGTCCTGTAGGTACTGCTTGAACTCGGCGAGGCAGAGCTTCACCGAGTCTGGATCGTTGGTGTACATCATTTTCAACTTGGTGCAGCCATAGGACTGAACGGCGAACTCAAAGGGGAACTCCTTGCTGAAGTCCATATCCAGCAGGCTCACCCCTCGGATCGCCATTGGAGCCTCTTCAAGTGAACGAGTGTGTAGGCGGCGGCAGCAGTTCGTTTTTCAGCTCTTGGGGAACTGGATTCAACAGTAAACTGAGTGTGTACAGGCGACAAAAGTTACTACCCCTCCCTCGTCTGCTGCACGCCCGGCAGAAGATGCACCCTCGGCGCATTCAAACGCCTCCATTAAGAAACCTACTCCGGCCACACGTCGGTTCACGAGCGGGTCTGTATTTGGTCCTGTAATAATAGGAGTTAGTGGTCACTTTACTTAAATTTAATTAGCTTTAATAGAAATTTATACTTAAAACAAGCAATGCATTGGCTCATTCTATCGTTCCACAGGATCAACATGCACAACAATTAGAATTATTATTCTCAGGACGCACACGATCAGCACATTTGTCGCACTTTCACAAAGATAATACTACCAAGTTTGAACTGTTTGTTATGGTTGTTGTCCTCTGCATCATCATGCCGTGTTTCCCAGCTTGCAAGATTCAGAACCAATAAATAAGATCCAAATAATAAGTACAACAAAGATGCCTACACATCTCATTGATTCCCAGCTTGCAAGATTCAGAACCAACAAATAAGATCCAAATAATAAGTACAACAAAGATGCCTACACATCTCATTGATTCCCAGCTTGCAAGATTCAGAACCAACAAATAAGATTCAAATAATAAGTACAACAAAGATGCCTACACATCTCATTGATTCCCAGCTTGCAAGATTCAGAACCAACCCATTAGAGCCTTTTGATAAAGTGAATATCGGGATTAAATCCATCTTGGCTAGCCATGTCATACAATCGAAGAACTTGGCGAATGCTCTTGACCATCACAACATCTGTAGTTGAGTATTCATGTTTGCACACCACAAACCAGGAGAGCATGATTTCACTTTAATAGTGGCCTCCTTTACTCAACCTACAGCTCCACTAGGATGAGGCCTGCCTGGAGTTCCATGATTCAATTCATGCGCCTTTTTCTGCAGTTCACCTGAAATGAAGCAAAGATTGCATCATTCAGCTAGCAAGAAGTACTTGCTCTCGTGAGCTGGCAGGTTCTTCTTTAGTAGTTGCACTAAAATAGAGGAACATTAAGGTTGGCTGTCCGGCTCATTTAAGGTGCAACTATAATGTTCTTATCCTTTTGTGCAGTTCCACTAAAATAAAGTGTCATTGTGGTGACGGCTCATCTTGCAAAGGCTAATAAAATGTTGCACGAGATTACCAGCAGAACTTGACGGAAATCTTGGAAACTCCAATCACCATTTTGTGCAGTTCCACCAAAATTGAGAGATGTTGCCCACGTGACATTTTAGTTGAACTGCACAAGACACTCATTCCAAAAAAGTGTTTTGTGCAGTTCACCAAAAGGTCACAATAGCAACAAGGTGAAATGGATATCCCTATCTGCACAAAAAGATAGAAAGTAAACAGTTGCTGGTCAATAAGAATATACGAAACATATACGAAATGAAAAGAAGCATCTTAATTATGTTCATGGCAATCACGCAAGGACAGTAGAAATTTTAAAACGTCAGCAATGCTTCATGTTACCAGAAGCATTACGATCAACAATGAGATTCTTCAAATATGGGATTACTTTAATGGTGGCATTGCTTGTTTACCAGATACAGTAAATCAACAACAGCTAAAGAGTTGGTTTAAGGGCATGGGACCGTGGGGACACCAGGACACTGAGCAGCGTAAAGGAGCAACTTACTTATCATACTGGGGAAAACAGCAGGAGTGCCATTTGTAACACAGTTTAATTGCATCTTATCACTGGAGGCATTAGATTAACAATAACACTGGTTAGACATGTCCCTAAGGTAACAGTGTGATCGCTTCATTTTACATGCGCCCTTACATTAACAACAACAAAAGGTTGGTATAAGGACATGCGAAAGTGGACGCATCAGCACAATGTACCTACAAGGAGGCATAAAGTGGTGATGCAGAGTTTGTTCATGCTATGTGAGGGCATCAAATATAATCCTGGAGACCTTTTACTATGTGAGGGCAGCAAACCTAATCCTGGAGACCTTGTACTATGTGAGGGCAGCAAATCTAATCCTGGAGACCTTTTACTAT